>NC_090894.1:11998256-12008256 GCF_036669925.1 Montipora capricornis
ATCTGTAATTTCTGGAATGGCTGTCTGTGTACTGTTCATTATTAGTATCACCCAACTAGTGGACTTATGCAAATCCTGCATTTTGATTGGATACGCTACTAGATGACTATTAGTAATAGTCCTCGAGTATCGAAAAGCGTGAAGCTTTCTTTCATTTTATTCCGGCCAAATAAATATTTCTTCAACTTGCATTCGCTAACTTTATTGTTGCCTTTTCTGTCCGACTAGTTGGGTGATATAAAACGATTAGACCCTTCGCCCTCAAGGGCCACGGGTCAATTGCCCATTCGGCTGCGCCTCATGGTCTATTGACCCGTAGCCCTTGCGGGCTACGGGTCTAATTGTTAAATAATGTTCCACCGGCCTGTAGCGGAAGACGTATACACATTGTGTATGTGCATGCCGTGATTTAGGAATCCTTGCCTTGCTAATTTTTTTTTAGTTCCAAGGAGGTCAACGGGATTCTTTCTTGAAACGTGACCAAGAAGTGTGAAAAACGTGTGAATAAATTCTGCCTCATAAATGGTTAAAAGTTTTCTTAGTAAATAAATTAAATTTGCTTGGAACAATACCAGTCTATGTTTTCTTGTCATCTTCCGCTACTTCTGTCTCTCTAGTCGCCATTTTGGTTCCTGAAGGTCACGCCCATATTTCCACTTTTAGTGCTCTTCAGGTGAGGCTCCAAAAAAACCATTTCCCAATTTCGTGAAATTAAATCTTTCTTGGAGATGGTAAGCAACGGACGAGTGAACGAGTCAAACGTAGCTTTTTCCAGGCTTTGGGTTAGTGAAGCAGGGAAATGAGCCGCGGCAATGAAAACGAAAAACGCCGGGAGACTGGGACTTACACTCCGCTGTCTAGCGCTAAATGTCGAAAATACCGGTTAATTAATGAATCGTATGGAACGGAAATATTCGGAAAAAATTTCGGACATTTGGGTATACCTCTTGAAGTGGTCCTGAAGTTCCGGAATTCTGGAACAACTGGAAAATCTCGTCCCATTGGTTCATTCCTCCTCGTGGGCAATTGCCGTCTACGTTTTACGGCAATACTCGTCCGTGCGATTGGTTTCGAGCGGGCAACCGGAAAATGCTGTTCCATTCCCTACATGTATGTTATTGAACTAGCATTAGGTCCGTTTTGGGAAAATATTGGTCGAGTTCCTTTTTTCTTTTTTGCAAGTTTATGAGGCGAGGTCCATAAACTTGCAAAAAAGGGTACGAGACCAACATTTTCCCGTTACGGACCGAACAAGCTAGTTCATTGAGATTTTCATTATATTGGCTCTCTTGCGCAGGGTTTTCTGAGCATTGGGCTGCCATGCGGAAGATCGCAGCGTTACAACCTTGGTCTGACCAACACTCAGGGTGTTAAAATAACTGAGGAGAAATTAGAGCTGCCTTTGTAATTACATCCGCAAATCGCTCGACTTTCAAGTCTTCTCGGACAAGGACTATAAACCATAGGCCCTCGTCTCACAACCCTTCGATGTTTATAAAATATGTGGGACGTTAAAGATCCCACACACTAGTCGAAAATAGTAGGGCACGGAGTTCCCGGTATTGTGATCTGACCTTCCTTCAGCAATGTGGTCGGCTAAGCGTAGTCTTCTGAATGGACCACATAACAGCGAACTTGAGAAGAGACAAGTCAAATTGAAAGAGCTGGTAAACCTTCCAGCTTTTTACAAGCTTACGTGATAGTTGTTAAGAGGAGAAACAAATTCCCAACGCCATATCTTTTAGCCTTCGAACGTAGACGTATTTTTCGGGGGAGAGAAACGACCGCCGGAAATACGTCTGACTTCGCAGGCTACATATCTCTTGCTGTTGAAAACAGCATACAGAAAAAGCCCCCAACAGCAAAAATCGGATATAAAAATCTGCTACACACGAGTATAGAAGGTTCTTTTCGTACTGTGAACCCCAGATCCCTTAAGTGCCACTTGCTCGCGCGCATGCGTTAAAGGATGGAACGAAACCAGAGCCCGAAAAAAGAATTTTGGCTGTTGAGAAATCCATCGAATTGCTAGTCCTTTAGCGCTTTCAGTATGTTATTCGCTGAAGTAAGAAGCAGAATAAATCACCAAGTATGGCCTTGTTTTCAATTTTTATGTATTAACAGTACAGAAATGCAAAATGAAAGAAGCTTTCTTTGAAGCCTCTCTCGAGTAGGGTTAGGCTGCGTAGCTGGTGGTATTAGGGAGCTTAAGTACGGGACGTTTTTGAGCCGCGGACGGCAACCGGAAACGAACATGTCGCATGCCAGTACAGCAGTGTCTCCCAGATTTTCAACCTAATCATCTCTAATGGAGGAGAGATACATAGCAATATAAAGGTGGTAGTGACAAGACAAGTTAAAATGGAAAACCGCTCACTTCCGGTTGCCGTCCGCGGCTCAAAAACGTCGCACGCTTAAACTCCCTATTGTTGGCGCGAGAGGCATAAGCCGCGCAGAGACTGTGGAGGGGCGCTGTGAAATATCCCTCCTCATTCTCCGCTGGTTAATTTGCCTGTTGCGTCAACAATGACGTCAGCTACGCGAAAAACCTTAAATAACAATGACCAAAACCAGGTTTTCTGAGCCCGCGAGACTGAGCACCCCCAACAAACCATTGTTTTAACGAAAACCGCTGGTCAGCAACAGCTACGCAGGCTAGTGTAGGGTAGTATCGGCAGGGAGACTACGAGGAGGGAGTCTGGGACTGGGCAGAAGACAATTCTATTCTCCTAATACTATAAACGTAAAACCCTGGAAAGTGCTTGGGGGCCATGGAAAATTAACACAGGTTTAAAAAGACAACTCAAAGGTCTGTACACAGGATTTGAACCTGGAAATATTCGGTAACCAGTCCCTTCTTCAAAGCACTTCACCACCACACAGCTAGCCGCGAAAGAGCCTTTTTTTTTCGAACAATATCTACTATCTTTCCTGATCCAGTTCCGTTCCCTCTTGTTGTCTTTGTCTGTCTCTAGGTAACGAACGGCTTAGTCAATGAAACCGTGAAGTTACCATCGGGCTAGTTTCAACACTCAACCGAAAATTCCCCTGAGTCACCGAAGGAACGCATTTGATCTGAAATGACGATGTCATCGCCCCTGCCACGGGACGAAAACGACGCTTTTTGGTTCGTCAGCAAATGAGGCTCTGATTGGCACATTGATAGTAATAGATCACTCACATCTTTTCTTAACCGCGGAACAGCGCTTTCTTTAACAGAGCGTAGTTTGACGATTCTTGGCTCGTATGATTGACAACGAAAGCAAAACAACACCTTCAATGAATTGTTGCCATTAGTTTGTGCGACGGTAGGGTGACAGTCATCGACATTATCATCAACTTGTTTCTTCTTATATCACACAACACAGCCATGAATATTAAGTCACATATTCTTGTTTCAAAAGGTCATGCAATAAACTCATCTTCTTCTACTTTTTCAACTTGTTTGCCATAGGTTTCTGCAAAATTCATAACGGATATACATATTCAGTAAGAAGAAAGACATAAAAAAGTAAATCTGATATAGGTGCCCAATTTCCTACAGATTTTACTTTAGATCTACGCCGGTGACTTCAACAAGAACACTAACAAGCAATATCATTCAAGGACAAATTAATCTGCGAAGTAAGCGTTTCCGTGCGGGGAACATGAAAGAGTTTCGACGCTTTGGCCTGAACAGAATGGGTCGAGACTCCCTAAACAGGCTTTGTTTGTCTCGCTCTATTTTTCGCGCGACCAAAACATCGGAAATTCCGGCGCTGAAACGACTGCTATACGAAGGCTCTTTTGCACAGGCGTTCTAAGGTTTGTACATTGTTTCCCATTCTCTGCAAGTATGCGTAGTGAAATGACCAAATTATAAGTTGTAGAGAAAGCAGTAGCAAACTTAAACCAGTTTGTTCTAAATTTCAACACCGTTCCTCTCAATTCAGTGACTGTATATATAGTTTGGTTTGTAGGCATGTATAAATTGATCAACATGGAATGATGACGGAAAAGTTTTAACTCTATCTGACGTTTTCGAATACGTCACCGGTGTTAACTTTGATATTTACCAATGAAACTCCACTCACCCGAAAGTGGTTTTCAGGGAGCTTCTGCATCCGATCGGATTGGAATTTAGAGTTTGGTTTTTGAGGAGGGGGGGAAACCGGAGGACCCGGGAAAAAACGGTCGTGTTGACCGTACAGTTCCTTATGAAAACGTGGTCCCCTCCTTAACCACTAGCAACATGCAGCGCAATAAAGTATCGTTAATTTCTCTTGTCCTATTGGAGCCAGAGGCCTCCCTCGGCAGTTTTCTCTAGATTGCGTGACAAAACACTGTGGACTCAGAAAACGCGCGGATCTGTTAACATAGACTACTTTAAGCAGTGTATTCCTTCTACACGTTTGCATTCCTTGTAGATGCTTAAGGGTCGGTTTTCATTATCGACTCAGACATAAGCACAAACAACATACGCGGACCCATTAACTTGTTGTTAATCAGTGTCTTGTCTGAGGATGTTACTTGCTGTTCTTCCTGGGTCGCTAGCGAAATGTATTAGAAGTCTTATGCCGTCAATCCCCAATATAGGAAAAAACAAAAGACAACAAATGGCCCGTCTTTAGCTTTAAAAGTGAGAAAGACAGGCAGCAAACTATGGCCGTGGGAGATGTGGAAGCAAGGAATGCATCGCGCTGCCAGACCTCGCGCGGCCGTTGTTTGGGCTTCGGTCGCTCGGTAGCTTGAGGTTTTCCGCGAGAAGAGGTCCTCGGAAGGTATGGAAATAAGATCTTACCAGATAGCCCAACAAATGCACAGCCCCAGACTATACTCCAGAACCAACCAATAAAAAGAAAGACAACGGTTGCCAACTGCACGAGTCCAACGAAACAGTTAACAAAAAGAATGGAGGTGCGATTCATGAGAGGCACTTCACGACGAGTCAGGAAAAACGCGATCACACCAGACACGACTGTCCCTGCAAATAAAGGATACAAAACGTTAGAGAAAAAGACAGATAGATATATATTCAAATATAATAGCAGTAATCAAGGGCTAGAGAGGTGCGTTGGATTCTTGTTTTGTCATGAATGAGGCATTTGAAAGTGGTTGTATATTTTGGGGAGAATCGTTTTGTATCCTTTTCTGGTATTTGTTGAGTAATGAAAGTATCACACTATCACACTATAAGTATTTTAGCTGTTATCTGCCACGTGTACCAGCCAGTCAGCCCAAGATGACGTCCAAGCGCTAAAATCGTTTTGAATCACGATCGATACCCGAGGAACATGCTGCTGGACGGACACGGTTACGACGATTGATCTTAATGAGACTGGCACAATTATCGGATTGGAAAATCACTAAAATGTTTGAAGTCGTAGTCTCATGGAAGTGTTAACACGCAGTTTAGCATTAATAAATTTTCATACAAAAGGAGAACCGAACTTGTCAACTGAACACCATTTTACATACAAAGATATGATATTCCTTATTCTCTATTTTCGAATTTCCCATAAGACACTCTGTTTGCCCCCAAATTTTGCATTAACAATGGTTTTCAAATGTTGTGACTAAAATAAGGTGGGACACTTAAGTGTTATGTTTATAAAGTACCAAACAATCTAACAAAACTTTTACCAAGTTTTAAATATGGTGTCACCAGAACAATTTATGAAAGCCAACCATTTCGAGTCGGCGCTTAGACCTAATCACCAGAGATCAGTGCTTTACGATTCAGCAGGTATTATCCCCCTAAACAGAGTTTATCTGCCAAAGCAGGTTGACACTGAGGACGTTCAGGTATTGCCACCAAACGTCACCAAATGTTAGTTGCCTGTATATGTGTCACGAAGTGTCTCACTTTATTTCCATTCTTTAGTCATAATCGTTTCAAATGCTGTTGGGGACACTGCATATTCCCAATAACATTTAAAAACAAAAGGGGGCAAAACAAAGTGTATTCTGGGGAATTCGAAAAATAGAGAATCTGGACATGAAAAACAAATTGTCTTAGATAATGACGATTGAGTTTTGGAGGGATTAAACTTTCGATTTCTGTCCACGAGAGCACCGTCTTCAACAAAAACAAGAAACGAAACAATGGTAGTTTTGTATCGCAAAACGAACGTAATTTATACGACCGGCTTAAGCCAGGATTTGACTTTTACCCTGCATTTGCATGATAAGCCAACTTCACCAGTTTCGAACAAAAGCTGCTTTAAGGTGACCACGCAATTAAGTCAAATCCAAACAACAGAAACAATGAAGCCATTTTATCCATTGTGATATTTTTGTCCTTAACATTTCTTAAGACTGTCATTAGTGAATTTGAGTCAATTTGGTAGATAATATATTGCACTTGAACAAGGAAATTATCACTTCTGCTTCATTTGCGACTCGAAAGCTGCATGTTCCACATTAATTCCTCAAAAAATAGTGTATGCACAGGTAACTATTGACACTATAAGCTTAGGTAGTGTATCTATCACCGGCCCACCAAACACAAATTAGGCATTGATGAAACAAATTTGACATACACTTTGGCCGTTAAGACAAGAAGAATTACTGACACGGTATTGAGAACTGGGAATAATTTTTCACCAAAGATTCTTCATGTTGAACTTCGCACCAACGCAGACGGAAAAGTGAACAAAAAAAGAACTACATGTCGTAACAAACAATTTAAGTATTTTTGGATTATTGCCAAATTCGTAGGCTCGTTCTTTAATCACGAAACGAAAGTGGAAACACTTATGTTTCTCAATTTACAATTTTTGCCCGTATAATAAAGTTGTGATCTTGTGATTGTGCAATACAGCAGTCTCATACATTAAAGAACACTCTGATGTCCTTGTAAAGTTATCTCGACGAGATAAGTCCCAAATTTCTTTTCTACAAAAACGCGCAACGCAAGATAAAATTCTTGTTAATTTGGGAACGTTTCTACATGTTAAATCAAGGAGGCTACTGTCCACTTTATTGGACATCAGTAAACTAAAAAGAGTAAGTGAAGCTAAGCCAGACCTACCTAAACCGGGAAATATAATGTTTAAAATAAGGCAACCAATCGCTGCGGAACGGGGAAGAACTGGGATTGCTTCTTGTGCCGTGATACCTCGCTTCTTTTTCCCAACTCCGGCAAAGGTTTCCTCCGTAGGAATAACTGTTTCGGTGGGAATTTGAAATCCTGGAAATAGAGTGTTTGGTGTTATTGTCGATGCACACGAAATTCTCGGTTCTGACCGAGGGATGACTTTCTGATCTGCTTCAACACCAAAGCTCCCTTGAAGATAGTTTCCGTTTTCGAGTGTCTTGCCTGAAGTCGGGCCAGATGCGAATTCTCCGCCGAATTGTACCCCATTTTCTTCCGTGAAACCAGGCATATTTAAACCCACGAGTGATGAATTTTCTTTCGCATTTTTCTCGCGGTTCTCCAAATCCCCGTCTTTAATCAGCATTTGCGTCGAAGAGGTTGCATTCTTCTTCATGATTAGTGAGGTCACTTGAAATCTTCGCAAATCTTGACAAATGAAGACTTAGTTCTTTTGGTAATCAAGAAAATTATTTCTCAAACTAAACAGAATGATTACATTCTACTTTTAAATCCTGGTTTCTAACCAGCTATCACAAACAACCCAATATTAAATGAGGTAAATACGATATGTAACGTAAGACCAATGGTCTCTTTGACGTGACAATAGAGACTTGATCTTCAGATCAATTTACATCCAAAACAGCTATTATCAACGCCTCTTTGTTTTGTAATGTAACTTCAGTCGTGTCACACAAACTTCAAAAAAAGAAACATACATTCGATGCAATCAACAAAATTCTTTACAGTTCTTTATAAAGAGTACTTAAGTCATTTAGGTTAAAACAGAAGGAGAGAATGCCTCTCAGGTATCTTTTTTTAGAATGTCGTTTTGAGGTGTAGAGTATCCCTTTAAAGGATTGTTCTTTGGCGGAAAGGCTGTTTAGAATCCTCAAAGGTGGCTGCAAACAGAGTCACAATGAAAAACGCTCGGCAAACAAGTTGTATTTGGCATACTCACCACGTGCGAAGCCGCAAATTTATGACCTATCATATCCAGATACATATCTGGATCATATCGTTTTTAAAATGTGATAACTTTAAAGGCGTTCCTTTTTTCATCCACGATTTCTTGCGGAATTTTGTTTGCGGGTGCAAGAACGACAAACCAGAGGGGTTTGGATAATTCCACTACCGGATACTACAAAACAATCGTTAAACAATGTCATTAAATCCTCAACTTCGGATAATGCAATTCTAGCTTTCTGATTGGTTCACTGGATCTCGGTTACCAGCCATTGTACCTGCGTTTGACCTTATATGGAAATGAATGTGGCAAATGTCGCTCAGCATAAAATTTTTGGCGCCCGGAAGTCACATCACTTTCCGGTGGTTTCTTAAACTTAAATGAATTTAGCAAAACCGAAGGTTGAGAATTTAATAAAACAATTACTCCATTCGCCCTGGTTGGATACGATATTGGTAAAAGCCAACTCGGCGCCTCGTTGGCGGTTGGCTATTTGCCATCTCGTATCTAACGCCGGCTCATGGAATAATTGTTAAATATGCACGGCCAAAACGAGTAACCGACATTAAATTACTGTTTACTTCAGCCAAAACAAAACCATTCACCTAAGTCTATTATGAAGGCTTCATTCAAAATTGACCTTTGGATTAGTGATCATTCCCTTGTTTTTTTGACACGGAGGCTCATTATGACCGCAATGGCTCTCGCTCGATCGAACTGCAGCAATTTAAAAACTTTCAAAAAGATAAGTTCTTAAATGATCTCGAGAAAATGCCATGCATGAATGTTAGTTCGCACTCTGATCCAAATGATATGTGGCAAGAATGGAAAAACCTGTTTGTCAGCTGCATGGGCAAACAAGCGCCTCTTAAATCAAAAATACTTCGTAACAAGCGATCTCCGTGGATAACGAGTGAATTATTGCTCATAATGTGTACGGAAGAACCTGGATTTCTTTAAAAAAGAAAGCGATCTCTACAAATGATTATGCTATGTGGCAGCACTTTTAAAAATAGGCACACAATGCGTACATGTGGTAGTGCAGTAACGTACACAGCGCTTTATTCCATAATTGTCAATAGGCCATTTCCGAGTTCTAAGTGCGAAGTTTTTGTGATGGTAATTAGTTCTACTTTACATATGAATGAAAACTAATTTTCACAACAAAAACTTAGCACTTAAACTCGCTTTCAAGAAGAGGTAGACATGAACTCGGAAATGGCCTATTGAGATGCGTTTTGTTTTCCAGGAGATTCAAGGTTTGTCTTTGCGCAATATGCAGCTCTAATTTTACACGGTATTGTTTTGGTGTCATAAATCACGGGAGTGTCATGGTAGATGTCTTAGGTAAATAGCCGGGCCCTGAGAATACATGTGGTTACTTGTAAAATACTAAACCCAGAAAGATTGAAGAAAGTAAAAGGGAATCGAGATACATTGGTTTCGACGGTGACATGTTACTCATTTTCAAGTTCCCTTCTTTGCACCTCAAGTTTAAGCGTGTCTGAAGATTTTGAGACCTTTCCAAGACAGCTTCGTACCTAAGTCAAGCGTTATCGAGCGGGGTTAGTATCTTGATGGGTGACTTCAAAATGTACGACTTGCCGTGTCAGAAACATAGCATCGAAATGCTCAAAGATGCGAACGAAGCAAGGTACAGATTTTGTTAGCCTGCTTTCTACAAAACAAATGTTGATAAAACTAGTAGTAATCAAAGATTATGAGAGTACGTTCGACGCCGTCACTTAAATATATATACCTAAAATATATGATTTCACTACCTGACTTTCAACCCCGGCCAGGAGGGTGATGGGCTCCTGCCCCGGCATATTGCTAAACTGATCGGCAACGAAGGTTTTAAAGACAGATATATCATAATGTCAAAGTCCGATTCCAGCTAAGTGATCCCCTGTACAAACTGCGATTTGTTGATACGTTGCGTGACAGCGCCAGTTTCC
>NC_090894.1:12013256-12020756 GCF_036669925.1 Montipora capricornis
TTGAAATTTGCTCGTCGTTGCGAGGCTGCAAAGGCTTATTAGCATTAAAACAAAAGGATATTTTCTTGGGCCGCCATTATGAAAGAGGTCTATATATACTCGTACCTAAACCAGACAAATGGACAATCCTTCCTCTCTTGTACCAATTCTTGTTGGAAGAGGCACATGAAAATACATGACCAGGACGGTGTCACTTAGAAAAAGAATGGGTACAAGGGAGGAAAGATTGTCCGTTATCTAGGTTAGGTAAGTTTAAACGCCTGCGTACTTTCGTTCCATTGGGGTCAACCTTGGGTTTCATACCAATGGGGTCTTATTTGATTTGTCGGAGAAATGTCAATTAATTAATGAAAATGGACTTGCTGTGGAGGATCAATTTGACTTGAGTACATCTAAAATGTTTAGTATATTCCGTACCAATCGAAGAGGGCACTTGCTCCAAGACATCTCAGCTGTAGGATGCTGATTAGTGGATCGAGTTGAACATAATCGTGTAACACAAGACTCATTAAGATCAACAAGTTTATTGTTTGCACCCTTACTCTACATTTGCTCTCTGGTTTGCTAGCGATTGATATTTCATTTAGTTTCTGTTTAGTTCTAATGCAAATCAACTACTGTTCAAGCTTTCCTTTTTGCTTCATTATTTGGTACAGACGGCGCATGTCAACTCTCGATGGTTGACATATGGAAGACAGGGAAGTGAACCACAAACGCCTTCCACGGGATACAGCAAGGCACCATTTTTGTTAGCATGGCTACCAGGAACATATTCTGGATCACCATCGACACAGATGAAATCACTTGAATGTTTGTCACTATGAAGTTGAGTCATCAGATACCCATGATACTCCTCGGTCCATCCAGATGGACAGTCATTCCTTGCGGGCATCATCAGCATTGAACTACGTGACGTCACAAAGCAGACAACACAGGGTGCTTCATGATCATGGAGATTTCTCTTAAAAGGGTCTCCGTTGTATTGACTGACTTCATACTCAGTGCCGTAAATGTATCCTGAGTGCTGGTTACCATCATTGTACTTGTCGTACTTTGGATTGCGAGGAAGACAAAGGTAGTTGACTCCACCACCGTGATGAGTGTAGTGTTCAGCCCCAATTATCCCTGAAACGCGAGAAGGGCATGTAAAACGCATTCAGCTTGCTTGGAGATCAAACAACAACTCTCACTCCTAAATAAATTACATCTCGAAAGTAATTCTTCAGTCTTTTTTTAGCGAGATGAGTATTTCCTACTGAGTAACTTTTTACTATTCCTTTATAAGTTTTCTGCTCCCGTGTCGACTCCTGTGAACACCAGGAAAGGAAAAAATTCAAAATTCTATCGCAACCACCTAATAATGAAGAGAACCAAGTGTGAATCTTTGGTGAGAGCTATTACGAAATGTTAGGAAACGTTGAATTAAATCGTTCAAGGAGATTTATACCTTTATAGACGATCTGAGCACCACTGGGACATGTGGTCCTTCCCCATCGAACATACTTCACACCCGACTTTGCAGTCCCCTTTTGTCCTTTTTCTCCTTTGGCGCCTTGAGGTCCTGGGGCTCCTTGTTGTCCTTTAGGACCAGGAGGGCCTGGTAAGGGCTTGTTTGTGCCAGGCTTTCCTGGTTCCCCTGTGAGGAAAGAGGACAGAGCGGGTGCACTATTATTTGCTGTGTGCTGATGGGAAAAGTTAGAGGGAAGTCGTTCAGAGTGATTCGTTTTCCATGGTCACATTGACCTGCATTTCTTATTCAGCTTATTCAAACGAGTTGAAGGAAAGTAGGGAAAGATGCCTCACTCGGGATGATTCACGAAACTATATTTAGTTTTCCCTTTTAAGTGGGTGTATTTGTTTGTTTGTGTTTTTCCTTTTTGAGTGGGGTAGTTTGAGTCAAATACCTTAAGCAATTTACAGTCATTCATTTATTGTTTAACAAGTTAGAGCTCCTCTCTTAGAAAAACAGGACAATCTAAAAAATCCCTAAACTGTGGTGGAGACCAAAACGGATAATATTTCCTTTGTTCACTGCAGACTCTGTTGGTCCAATGAGACTAATTTTCTCTTTTTTAGTTCTAATGGAAAGGGTTAAAGTGGATTTTAACCTGCATCAAATGGAGTTAACTTTTTCCAAGATCTGGCTCTGTCTCCACAAATTTCAGTGTAAACGCCTTCTTCCGGCCTGTACATTAAATTTCCATGATATATAATAATCCCGATTCCAGGAGGATTTTAAGCAAAAAATAGGTTTAATAATGGGCATCTTCTGCACGGTTTCAGACGTTTTGACGGTAAGACGTCAAAATCTCTATGATAGCTCTGTGAAGTGAAGTTTAAATATTGCCACGTAGTGCAGAGTTTCATTTACCTTTGGAGCCATTTTTTCCATTCAATCCTGGTGTCCCTGGTGTCCCTGGTTTTCCTTGTAGACCAGGGGGTCCAAGAGGTCCCATCTTTTCTTTTCCACTGTTTTGGATATGCTTTCCTTTGAGATTGAAAATGGTACAAAACAATTCAATGCCTTAGAGTTCACAAATAGGATGATTTCTTAAAATTCGTAGTTGGTAGTCATATTAATAATAACCTTTAATTACTTTCCTTAAAAAATAACCTGAACAAAATAGTGCTTTTATACCAGACTTTTTTTGCGTTCATGTACTCAGTCTGGTGAGAACTTCCCAAGTAACGGAAGAGTTTATTTTCTGTTGTGCCTCAAACAAATGAAAAGAAATAACTTTTATCACTGAATAACTTTTCTTTTAAATGCCATTATCTTATAATCATGGGTGGGCTCTATACCAACCCAAAAGGTAGGCTATAAGTGAATTGCAAGAATTCCCACTTGATCCCAGACGAGGGAACCGCATCAGTGCATCAAGTCTATAACAAAATAAAATTGAAGTGTTGATATTCATCTGAATTGTCGATTGTTATCAGATGGTCATGTCTGAGGTAAAAGAAAGGTATTTAGGCTCAAGCAGGTTAAGGTATAATAATATTTTAGGGAAAGAACATGTAACTGAAGAAATGTCCGTATTGAATTAAATGTTAAAGAGTTTTCCAGTGATAGTAAACGTTTGATTGCATACTAGATCTGATTGGTCGTTTTGGTCGAATGATTTTATTTATTTATTATTTTTTTTCGTTGGAGCTTTTACATGATATCCTGTACTGAGTGCCGTAATTAATATGGCTCTTTCCTTCGGGTATTTGATGATTTTTTTCCAACGCGCATACATTGCCCCATCGTTTTGATAAATACCTCCAAGCGGCGTATTTTCTAAAAACCGTATTTTTGCGAGGAAAATCACTTAATTCGTATAATAACTTTAATTTTAGCGAAATAACTTTTCTCTTTCTGCGCAAAAATCACTTTTACTAAACATTTCACTCACACGCACAAAATTGAAACTGTAGCGATAATATTTCCTTTGGAGTTAAATTAACTGGCAACATTTTAATACTGCTAGAAACAAGAATAATTAAGAGGTACCAAGTTTCTGAAGGAAGTTTTAGCCTTCGCTAAATCAATTTCGAATCGAAATTTTATTTCTGAAAACTATAAAAGTGTAAACTCCTAACGCATGAAGCCGAATTGTATAGAAATGTTATCAAATAACTTTGGTGGCCAAGAGAGTCGACGAAGCAAAATACACGACCATTCGAAACAATGAACACTCACTGAAATCAAGAAAAAATTTGAAAAGATTACTCAGTCTCGACCGGAGAAACGACAATACGTTATTTGAGATTGGGAGGATAAGCAGCTATAAATTATCGAGGACAAACCTCTCTTCAACGCTTTTCAGTCGTTTTTCAAAGTCTTGCGGGTTTTGAGTGGTATTTTTCTTAATTCTTCTGCGTTCGCGAAACAGCATCGACTCAGTCTTTTGTCCAGTTGCATGGACATCGTGATTATTTGGACGCTGATCATCCATGGCTGAGATGTGGACCAAAATGGTAAAGCAAATCATTAACACAACAAGGAAACGCAAGCCACCACAAGGGGTTTTCACTCGCGGGTACTTCATAGCTGACGAAATGGTCTTCTTTGATCACTGCCTTCGGTACAAGTGGAGTATCAAGTTGGAGAAACGAAATAAATATACCTTAGGTGAATCACAAGAAAGAAGTTTTATTGATTATGCAGAGAGCTTCACAAAGATACAAGCTTGAACTTTTTCGCGTTTACAACTGAGATGCTTTTGACTGAACAAAGAGTCACGCGCGTAAATGTCAATATGTCAGTCAACGGATGAAAAATTATTTGCACCTGGTCTACACAATCAATCTACATCCAAGTGGAATAACAATATTTTGTGACTAAGAAACTCAGATAGCCGACGAAAACAAGCTTTGCCTTTAATGGGACTGCAACCCTGAAATATTCCCCATGAACAGTTGGACTGCTCAGACAGATTTGCATATAAATATTTCTGGGATGATGATAAGTGCACTCGGTCGGCTTTTCTGAAAGACTAGCAAAAGGTTATGAAATCTAACAGCAGGAAATGACAGTGCTTCATCATTAACTGTTTTCAAACCGTACGTTCCCATGCCAATTGCCTTTCTCGGCCTGACGACGACGTGAACTGAGCAAATTTTAGGTTATGTGGAGGTCGCGAGCATCTGACAATAACTTTTCAATTGTCCATGTAGGGTACTGTAAAAATAACATTCTACATCTGACTTAATTGACGACGGTCTGTGCAACAGAGAGCGCCGATCTTGCGCATACATTGTTGACATATTACAGTTCTTAGAGCGGCGTTCTTACCTATAAGACGACGGATTTAGATTTGTCTGTCTGTACCTTTCTCTTGAACCAAAGAATACAGAAAAGCTAGAGTGACACATTTAATAAGCTTTCGGCGATTTAATGTCTTCGCTCCCCAGGGATCTTTCTGTAAGTCAAGTGAATTCAGTGTTGGAATCAAAATGCTCTGGTTGTTGAAATGGAAACAATTGGGTCATTTGTTAAAGAACTGGAAAAGTTGATATGCCGGAATAAAGTTTGGTCTGTACAATGGGATGAAAATCCTTAATTAACCTTTATCATGAATCGTTTCACATGTACCTCCGCATCGATCGTTTCACATGTACCTCCGCAAATGTCATTTATTGCATAACCTGTACGTTATGCAATAAATTATACATTGGTGAGACAGGTAGACGACTAGGTGACCGATTCCGCGAACACCTTCGCGATGTTGAGAAGAATGACAAGGATGCATCTAAGCCAGTCGCTCGCCATTTTAATCTGCCTAACCACTCCAAAAAACACATGGCTATCTGCGGCCTTTCCCTACATCTAGGTACGACGGAAAGCCGCAAGAATCTGGAACAAAAATTCATCTTTCAAATCGGCACCCTTAATCCTCTCGGTATTAACGAACGCTTTTCATTTAACTAATATATTCCTACTTTTCACGTTGCCATGTTACCACCAATAGCGTAGCTCCTACTCTACTATAAAAACTACACGTAACCCATAATCCCTCGATTCGCTCTGACGAAGGGCTAACGCTCGAAACGTCAGCTTTTAGAATCTCTGTACGGTGGTCAATTTACATTATCAACTCCGTTGATAAACCAAATTTTTGTATACTACTTCCCCACCGACGCAGCACCACAGTTTCTTTAGAAACTACCCCTTCATTCCTTTATCATGAAGGGTTGTCAGTTTGAATAAGATGAAACGTACGCGAACATGTCGTAAATGATGTACTTATGTCTCATTTGTCCATAACAAAGAGCTTTGGCAAGGACGAGGATGCAACGGAAATAGCGACTCGTCCTAAACTAGGTTTTAATGCCGCAAAAAGGCCAGGGCAAAGAGAACGCAACGTATATCATTTGGTTAAAAGAGAAAAAATAAACGTCGTCGGCACTTGTTTTATCAGCTTTTATCATCACGTATTTCTGCCAGTACTTTGCGACATAAAATCACCAAATTTGAGGTTTTGACAATAACGTGAGGAAACGTTCGTTTCCAATTGAGTTTTAGGATACTTCGCCTCATGACATGAACGAGACAGAATAATCGCGGAACACTTACGAAAGCGCAAAGTTTAGATTTTGAGCTGACGTTTTGAGTTCGTCGCCGTCGTAGATGTTAAAGTCCCTAATAAAGTAAAATAGGAATAAATGTAACCACATTCAATCGATGAAGTTTTGACGACAACGTGAACATACTTCCAAGCAATCCTTCATTCTCCATATTTACTTCAATAACGAATTCTTCCAACCCAATACAATACACTTGGAGCATTTTCGCCGATATTGTGATACTCGAACAGTACGGGATATAGACGGCAAACAGGTTTACGATAGCGTCAGAAAATGTTTTCAATTGCAAGTTACGCTTTCGTTAGCGTCGCTGTCTTCTTTGCAAAGTTATATTAGCAATACAAAACTCTATCACGTTTTATTTACATTCATTTTACAGTATGAAAGCAATAACGATTATAAACATCAAAACAGATTTTGTGGGGCTCGATCTTTTTATTCCCCTTCCCTTTGTAGCAGTTTTGCATGGGAAAGGTGGCCTTTGAGTGTACTCACTGAGTTAGTGGTTCCTCTCGTGCTATGGTGTGTGATTTGAGGTTTGGGGATTCCAAAAGCAGCACTGAAACAGGAACAGCAGAGGTAAATTTTGTAACATGAAAGGGCTCTATTGGCATGATTGTAACAACACAAAAAAACAGCAAAATATGCCGGGAGTTGATGACATAATGGGAATGGATGAATAGAATCACGACGAATAAAGATAGGCTGAGTGGTAAGAGTTGTATTTACAATGAAAATTGACCGTGATAAATTCAAGTCAACACAATATTACCAAGTTAAATACAGCTACCAAATTAACAAATCACTGTTGCATGGGGATTTATTGGTCGACTTTATGACTGAAATGAACGTGAACGTTTAAAACTGATGGGTCAACTGGCTAGAAAAGTTTCACTGAGTGAACTAAAGCGAAAAGAGAACTTGAAGCGAGTGATTTTGAGTAATATAACTTTCTTCGCCGTTGACAAAGTACACAACAGAGGTCAACAGAGAGAGCTCGACAGGCAGATCATCACAAAGGTGCGTTTACACGACAGAGGAAAAATGGCACGGGTCCGATAAAAAGTGGAACGGTTCCATTCAGTTTTGTAAAGAAACAGTGAATCGCCGAAAACAAAATTAAGTTTTCAAATCTCCTTTTTATCGTGATATGATCTGTGTGTTCGGAATCAAATGTGTAATGGAATAAGACCAGTCTGAGCATCGTGTAACGGGAGGTGGATGGGTCATAACATTATTGTGGTGTTCACTTGGGAAATGAAAGTTCACACAAGTAGAATTTTTATTCCAATACGAACTAGTGAACTACGGCGTTTATATGTAAACACTCTCTTTCCTGTCCCCCCCCCCCCCCCCTCCCTGTATATTCCTTCAACACTTTGATAATTTTTTACAGTGAGAACCGAGCATCATGCATACTCGAGACTG
>NC_090894.1:12035756-12038256 GCF_036669925.1 Montipora capricornis
GGGCTCTACCATGCTATCTTGCTGCATGCTATGGTGGGGTCCAAAAGATAATTATTTTTCCTTTGTTCACTGCAGAATCCATTGGTCAGGTGAGACTACTATTCTCTCTTTTTTTCCAGTACTGATGGAGAGGATTGAGGTAGATTTTAACTTGGATTAATGTTTTTCCAAGTTTTGGCTCTTTCTCTCAGAAACGGCCACAAATAGACCATTTTACAGTTGTAGCTAAGTTACCTGGCCTAAGAATGGAAGCAAGGCTGCCGGTGACCCTGCATTGGTGCAAACCTTTGTGCTTTTCTAATGTTAATGGAGACTAATTAGAATTACAACAACACAATTTACATGGTAAAAGCAGTGAGGTTTGTATCAATACCTTGCAGCCTCTCATAGGCTAGGTCACTGAGCAAACCGTGACTGTAAATTGGCCTATTTCGTTGTAAACACCTCCTTCTCCCATACATAATATAAATTTGATATATAATTGGCAGGATGGTTTTATTTATGAGGCACGAAATAGGACAGTGTTATTAGGGGTGCTTTCTTTACAGTTTCAGACGTTTTGACCAGAAGACAGCGACATCTATGACACCTCTGTTAAGTGAAGTTTTAATATGGGCACGTGGTCTCTGAGCAGTGTAAAGTTTCGTTTACCTTTGGGGCCTGTTTTTCCATCCGAACCAGGCTTACCAGCCAATCCTGGTGTCCCTGGTGGACCAGGGGGTCCAGGAGGTCCCATCTTTTCCTTTCCACTGTTTTGGGTATGCTTTCCTTTGAAATTGAAAATGGTACAAAAGAGTTAGAGTTCATAATCGGTGATTCCTTAAAAATCGTCGTTGGCAGTTACATTAACCTTCAATTACTTTCTGTTAAAGAAAATAACCTGAACAAAATAACGTTTTTATGCCAGAATATTGTTGCGCTCATGTACTGGCATGAACATTGCAAATCACGGAAGAGTTTATTTTCTGTTTTGCCTCTAAGAAATGAAAAACTTTTATCACTGAATAGCTTTTCTTTTGAATGTCATTGTCTTATAATGAAGGGTGGGTTTGATACCAACCCAAAAGGTAGGCCACAAGTGAATTGTAAGAATCCCCACTTGATCCCACAGAAGGGAACCGCATCAGTGCATCAAATCTACCAAAAAAAAAAAATAATAATAAAAATAAATTAAAGTGTTGATATTCATCAGAATTGTTGATTGCGATGAGATGGTGATGTCTGAGCTATAAGAAAGGCGTTCAAACACAAACAGGTGAAGGCATAATTATATTTTAGGGAAAGAACTTTCAACCCGCATATAACTATCCGTGTTGTGTTATGTCAACATTGCAATGTTAAAGAGTTTTCAGGAGATGGTACAAACGTTTGATTCCGTAGTTCTCATTGCATGAACAAGCCCTGCCGACATGTGGAAAGTTCTTAGTCGTGTGATTTTATTTCTCTTTTTGTTTTTGTTACAGCTGACATTTTACATGATATCCTGCATGGAGTGGCGAAAATAACATCACTCTTTCCTTCGAATCTTTGATGCTTCCAACCACTTACATTTTCCCATCGTTTGGATAAATACCTCCAAGCGGGGGAAGTTTTCTAAACTCGTTTCTCTAGTTTGTCTCGTGTCTCCAGTTCGTTTCTCTAGTTCGTTTCACTCAATTGGTAAAATATATTTGATTTTAGCGAAAAAAATTCTCTTTCTGTGCAAGAATCGATAGACATATTCACTCCTTACCTCCTGAACGTCACACACACGCACAAAAAAAAGAAACTACAGCAATATTTCATTTGGAATTAAATTAACTGGCAACATCTTTTAGTTATTACTGCTGGGAACACGAATAATTAAGACATACCAAGTTTCAGGAGAAAGTTTCAGCCTTCGCTAAATCCCGAGCCTGAATTTTATTTCTGAAAACTATAAAAATGTAAACTCCTAATACATGAAGAATTATATAGAAATGTTATCAAATAACATTAGTGGTCAAGCCTGACTCGACGAAGCAGTTATCAGCGTGGACCTCCGTTAGCGAAAAATACAGTAAATACAACATTGGAGACAATAAACAAATGAAGAAAAAATTTAAAAGATTTCTCCCTGAGTTAGTCTGTTGTATTGGGAGGGTAAGGAGCTATGGATTATCGAGGACAAACCTCTCTTCAAGGCTTTTCAGTCGTTGTTCAAAGCTTTGTGGGTTTTGAGTGATGTTTTTCTTAATTCCTCTGCGTTCGCGAAACAGCATCGACTCAGGCGTTTGTCCAGTTGCATGGTTATTGTGAGTTTTTGGGCGCTGATCATCCATGGCTGAGATATGAGCCAAAATGGTAAAGCACATCATTAACACAACAAGGAAACGCAAACCACACCAAGGGGTTTTCACTTGCGGATACTTCATAGCTGACGAAATAGTCTTCTTTGATCACTGCCTTCGGTACAAGTGGAGTATCAAGTTGGAGAAACGAAATAAATATACCGTAAGCGAACCACTAGAATAATGTTTTA
>NC_090894.1:12055756-12058256 GCF_036669925.1 Montipora capricornis
TCCCAGTATACAGAAGTCTCACCCACGCATTTATCCACTGAGGGTGGTTAATTATGTTCTTAAGTGCTAAAACAAGGCCACTCCCTTTCCCACGTGTTTTAGAAATCTGTCGCATGCTGTGGTAACCTACGCATGTATCCCAATCAAAAAACACTCTTGGCAGCCTTTGAATGAATGAGCCTGTGAGACTTCTAAATCGTTTGTTTATCATGCTTAAAATGTTAAAGGTGTCCACAATGTTTCTCGGGCTTCCTGTTAACGAAAAAGTAATAATGATTTCAAGGACTTCATTTGGAAGGTCCTCTATGGAACGAGGTTCTTCATTGTTTTCTCCGCTACCTATCTCATGTGCAGCCCATTGAGATTCTTCATTCGTAGGCTTGTCACAAATATCTTCATCTCCTACTGAACTGTTACCGTAATTATGATTCAGTGCCGTTAAACAAACGTAATGGATTCCTTGATCTTCCGCAAAGTGTCCTAGTGTCAGTGAGGCAAAAGGAATGGAAAATTGAGGAGATATAACAGTTTTTGCGTTTGGACCCAATGTCGATATTATTACAATCTCCACGTTGAAAAGATTAGCGACAGCTTGAAGAGTGATCTGATCTCCGTAAGTTCCATTTTGGGCGATGCTAGTGAGGTATTGAGACCAAGGCATGCCTACGAAAAGTTCAAAAGGAAATCCATCCTGATTGTTTGGATTTTCAGTCAGATATCTTACTATTTCTCTCCGCAAAGATTCCTCGGAATGAAAAATGCCAATAGTTTGGAGTAGATGGGCCAATGCTGAAAACTGGCAGTTGCCGTCTCCTGGTGGATTGTATGTGACATCAAAGCCTTGTTCGCTGAACGGTTGATGAAGGTCCTCAGGCGTCATTGCGATGTAGTATTTTTCCCGGTGAGCTGCTTTCTTTGCTTTATGTTCCTTCTGTGTTTTTGAAAGACTCATCTGTCTCCTCGCGGCTGCCCGTTTGCGTTTTTCTTCAACAGCTGTAGCACTAGTCATATCTTCGACTGAAACCCAGTCACAGCAAGACTTTTCTGTTGTGGGGGATTCGTATGTTATTTTGTATTTTCCAAACTGTACATTTCGTTTTATAATCGTTCCGTCAACAACAAATCGCTTTTTTGGAATACCGCGGGTTCTTCCTGAAAATGGAAATCGAATTAGAACCCGTTCTCCCACTTTGTAAACGGAGGGTGGGTTGCCTTTTACTCTCCTCTTAATGTATCGCTTGTCCCATACGTTGTTGGACGCCCTAGCTTTGGATCGAATTTTGCGGATACGTTCACCATTGTTTCTGAAATCGGAGGCCCTAGGAGAAATTCTAGCTGCAGATGAAACACTCTCTTGGTAGGATAATCCGCCATCCGATATCTCGGATAAAGCATTAGACGCTCGACCGTAAAACACCTCAAAAGGCGATTGTTTACCTAAAACGTCCATCAATTCCTCGTTTAGGACCTTTTGGTATTCCATTAATTTTGAGACCCAGTTCACTCCAACCTTGGAAAAATTAATAAGATCAAAATTTATCTTTTTTCGTAAAGATCTATGAGACCGTTCCACTTTTCCCTGAGACTGGGGATGGTACGGGGACCCTCTGATTATCTTCACTCCTAGCGATTTGCATAGCAGATCCACGGCTTGTTTGAATTCTCCTCCGTTATCTGATTGGATCACTCGTGGAGGGCCGACCTCTGTGTACAGCTTATTAAGCTCTCTTGCTACTAGCTTGCTTGACTTCCCTGTCAAAGGACGCAGCCACAAATATCGACTAAAAACATCTTGAACTGTTAGGATGTACTTGTACGTTTTTCCGTTCTTCGATACAGCTGATTTTTTCATATCAACCAGGTCAATTTGATGTCTTACCTACAAACAACGTAGAAATGAAATCTTTAATCGTATAACATGCTTTGCAGCGATGTCACTCTACATGCAATCAAAGTGCTCAGACTCACTCATTCTCATCAAGGAAGAGCCCAGGTGCTATTTTTGATTTTGTTAATTTTGGAAATTTGTTTGTGTATTCGTCTTAGGGTTACTATATTATACACGATCACATCAGCTACGCTGCAATACTAATCCTGTCCATGTAAAAGACATTATTATGATTATTATCATAGTAATAGACGAGCTGAGATGCCCCTGTCATATAAACCATTTCTCACATTTCTTTCCAAAGTTCTTCACTTGAATAACCCCTTAGAATGCTTAAATGAGTCGATTGACCCCAAAGAGAATGGTTTTAATTTAAGGAAAAGTTTTGGTCATAAATGGGGGTATGGTTTTTGCACTCTAGCCTTGATATGGGTATCGTTTTAAGAAGAAGCCACTTTTTTCATCTTTCTCGAAAAGAAAATCAACAAAGCACTTCACAAATTATGTTTACGGTAATGTAACATTGGTCTGGAACTTATTATATAACGCTGGTCAGAAACAGGGTTTTGATTTAAGAGTCAAGTGATAAATAGGGTTTCAAATTTTTGGTCA
>NC_090894.1:12075756-12093256 GCF_036669925.1 Montipora capricornis
CATCCCTTGTCCAATGAAAATTATTTCAGTTTGTCAACTCTGTTGGGCCATTTCCGAGTAGTTGTTTGTCTTGGTTTCGATGTTAGTCTTGGTGCTCAACTATTGGAAGGAAAATGAGTTTGATTTGCATAAGAATACGCAACTCATTTCCATTTGAATGGTTGTGTATCTAAAGTCACTTTGAAACTGAGGCACGCAGCAACTCCGAAATAAGCTATTGGTGTCCTTCCTTAAACGCTTCAGCTGTAACCTCCCTTATGTTCAAGTGCTCTTGTAGTTTAAAGGGATGCACAAATTCCTAGTATATGGATGAGCGCAGAGCAAACCGCGGGGAAAAACCACATGACTAGAAACATGAAGGCCGTCATGAGCAAAGTGAAGCGACTGGACAGAACGCGGCGCCGAAGTAAACTCAACAGTATTATGATAATTATGATTCTCCCAAACGCTTTTCATTCAGTCGCTCTCTCTCAACCACAACCCGACAGGTGTTCCAAGTTTTCAGTGTTTTTTTCTCAGCGCAGGAAATCACGTAAACTTGCAGTTACACCAGCTTCACAAGTAATTTATACGGGAGTATTTCTTCTTTTCACGGCAACAGCCCAATATTTGCTTTTAGTGTTTGTTTTTTGCTTTGACTTTCAATTGTTCACAAAACCATCTCATGATTTGAAAGGAGGCCGTCATACATAGTATCGAATTCACGTAACAACTGCCCTAAAAGAAATTCAACAAACGAAATTTGAGAAAAGAAACTTACACGAAATATTGGTTAGAGAACGTTAAGTAGTTCAGCTTGGCCCAGTCTTGATATATTTAAACAAGACATTGACGCCCAAACTAGTTGGAAATGTTATTCCTGGAAGCAGTTCTAATGAAAGACTCCGTTTCACAAAGAACGTACGTGGTTACAATTTCAGTTGCTTCAGTGGATTTTCAACAAAACAATGGTACTTTCGGAAGAAGTACTTATAGGCACGTTTTTTCATCAAAATACTCTTAGAAAGTACAGATATCGTTTGATTGCATTCAAAATTGAACCGTGACACCAATCAGCGAACTTTGTCTATTGTTTGCCAAAATATCGAAACTGAGACAAAAGTAGGTCATTTTGGAATCTTCAGGTGAAGTTATCGTTAGTCAGTTAATCCATAGATACTAACCGATGATTTGTGATTTCCATTATTTCCAGTAAACCCGGTTTCCCGCAGTCTGGAATGTATCTTGGATCTCGTGCAGAGTCCCAAAGCGGTGTCGGCACATTACCATGACGCAAAAATTTCAGATCCAAATCACGCCTCCGCATTCACATGCAAAATGGCGACGTTCTCTTAGACTTCGCAGTTTTCTTTCTTCTTTGAGGAAAAAAAGTCAATCAAAATGAGAAAACACTTTAAGTCAGGTCACATTGAAGCATTTACGTATTATGTATCAAGAAATAATATTCCGTCTGAGTAAATGAGCTCAGCTGTACTGCCTGGAAGTGAGGCGCATGTTGCCATAGGCCACTTCGGAAAATACCATAATACTCTTTGTTTGTCCCCCCAAATTTTGCATAAGCATTGTTTCCAGTTTCTCTTGGGACTTACAATGGTCCCAACAAAAAAACAAAAACAATGCTTATGCAAAATTTGGGGGAACAAACAAAGAGTGTTATGGTATTTTCCGAAGTGGCTTATTGCAATGTCATCGAAGTAATTCTAAAAGCGGGAGATCTTTCGATGACGGGGTTATCGAGAGTTAGGTAAATATATGTGGTAGCAATGAAAACGCACAAAAAGAAGGTTTCTGTCTTTCCGATCACTACTTAGCTATCCAGGCTAATCACTACTGTTCTGGCGCAAATTCACTAGGTTCATTGATATGGACATATTTGATTGTTTACTACTCGAGTACGCGGCCAAGTTACTGCTGGCTCAGTAGTTTAGGGAGAGCATACTTGTCTTGTCTTGTATAAAACAGGGAATTAGAGGCTACGGGGCTTCGTAATCCGATATGGCACAACTACCCTTTGTGAATTTTGAGATTTCTCAGACGCAAATAATCAAATCGGTTCATCATTGCTCACTGACGGGCGTGCTTTGTTAGATAATACATTAAGATAAATGCGGTCACCGTTAGTAATGATCCAGTGGTTCATCCCAGATAAGTCACTGGATGATTTCTCTAAACCTTGCAAAAGTTTAAAGGTCATAGCCCAAGCCGTTGCTTTTGAGGCGCTGCATGCATCTGGAGAAATTCAATTAGAAATGCCTGCGTACTTTGGTTCCATTGGAGTCAACCTTGGATTAATTTTGATTTGTCGGAGAACTTTCAATTAATTAATGGAAAAAGAATTGCTGCGGGAGATGAGTCAGTTTAAGTTTTTCTACTGTGTTGTAAGAAGACTTGAGTGCATCTAAAATGTTTAGCATATTCGGTACCAATCCAAGAGGGCACTTGTTCCAAGACGTCGACATCTCAGCTGTAGGGTGCTGATTAGTGGATCGAATTGAACATAATCGTGTAACACAAGACTCATTAAGATCAACAAGTTTATTGCTTTGCACCCTTACTCTACATTTGCTCTCTGGCTTGCTAACGATTGATATTTCATTTAGTTTCTGTTTAGTTCTAATGCAAATCAACTACTGTTCAAGCTTTCTTTTTTCTTTACTTGGTGCAGACGGCGCATGTCAACTCTCGACCGCTGACGTATGGAAGACAGGGAAGTGAACCACAAACGCCTTCCACGGGATGCAGCAAGGCACCATTTTTGTTAGCATGGCTACCAGGAACATATTCTGGATCACCATCGACACAGATGAAATTACTTGAATGTCTGTGAGCATATTGTTCAGTCATCAGATACCCATGATACTCCTCGGTCCATCCAGATGGACAGTCATTCCTTGCGGGCATCATCAGCATTGAACCACGTGACTTCACAAAGCAGACAACACAGGGTGCGTCATGATCATGGAGATTTCTCTTAAAAGGGTCTCCGTTGTATTGACTGACCTGATACTCAGTGCCGTAAATGTATCCTGCAGCCTGGTGACCATCTTTGTACTTGTCGTACTTTGGATTGTGAGGAAGACAAAGGTAGTTGGCTCCACCACCGGAGTAATCGTACCATTGACCCCCAATTATCCCTAAAACGTGGAAGTGACATGTAAAACGCATTCATCTTGCTTGGAGATAAAAAGACAGCTGTCACTCCCTAATAAATTACATCTCGAAAAGAATTCATCAGGGATTTTTAGCCTTATTTGCCATTCTATGTTTTCCCTCAGTCTTTATTTTAGCGAGATCAGTATTTTCGCTTGAGTAATATTTTACTATTCCTTTATAACGTTTTCTGCTCTCATGACAACTCCTGTGATCACCAAGAAAGGAAAAAAAATCAGAATTCTATCACAACCACCCAAACCTGAAGAAAACGAAATGTGAATGTTAGTTGAGAGGTATTACGAAATGTTAGGAAGCGTTGAATTAAATTGTTTTAGGAACTTTATACCTTTATAGACGATCTGAGCACCACTGGGACATGTGGTCCTTCCCCATCGAACATACTTCACACCCGACTTTGCAGTCCCGTTTTGTCCTTTTTCTCCTTTGGCGCCTTGAGGTCCCTGGGCTCCAGTCTTACCTATAGCTCCTTGTTGTCCTTTAGGACCAGGAGGGCCTGGTAAGGGCTTGTTTGTGCCAGGCTTTCCTGGTTCCCCTGTGAGGAAAGAGGACAGAGCGGGTGCACTATTATTTGCTGTGTGCTGATGGGAAAAGTTGGAGGGAAGCAGTTCAGAGTGGTGTGTTTTCCATTGTCACATTATTCAAACAAATTGAAAAGAAAGACAGGGAAAGATGCCTTACTCGGTGTGATTCACGAAACTATATTTAATTTTCCCTTTTAAAAAGAGTGTATTTGTTTGTTTTTTTCTTTTTTTGAGTGGGTTAGCTCATCTGAAAAACCTTTAACAATTTACTGTCATTCATTTATTGTTTAACAAGTTATCTAGAACTTCTCTCTTAGAAAAAAAACCCAGGATAAATGCGATGCGGCAAAACTTCATTTGGCAGGGTCTAATGTTATGCACGCATTATTATGTTGCTGCAATGATCAACGAAATGCCACATGCGCATGTTTTGCATCCTTTAATCTAAATATTAGACCCTTAGCGGATGAGGAAGTTTTCGCCTGGAAAGTCACGTATTTATAATGTACTTTTGAAAATGGTGCGATGGCAAAGGTTTTTAAAACACTTCTCATATAGCGTCTGGTTTAATTAAATAATCCACTGTTTGGACAAGTTTTAGATTTCCTTTTGATCTCTATAAGGGGCTCTCCCATGCTATACAATTTCAAAAGCCCTAAACTGTGGTGGAGACCAAAATGGATGATATTTCCTTTCTTCACTGCAGACTCTGTTGGTCCAATGAGACTAATTTTCTCTTTTCATGATCAGTAATAACGGAAAGGATTAAAGTCGATTTGAACAGACATTAAATGGGGTTAACTCTTGTGTCTCACAAACGGCCTCAAATTTCGATGTAAACGCCACTTTCTCCTAAATAATTAAATTTCTTATATAATATTTCCAGGAGAATTTAAGCATCAGACAAGAAATATAGTAATGGGTGTCTTCTTCACAGTAAAGCTGTTTCACCCGACAACAGCGAAATCTATGACAGCTCTATGAATCAAAGTTAAGTCAGTTTTAATATATTTCCACGTGGTCTCTGAGTGTAAAGTTTCGTTTACCTTTGGGGCCTGTTTTTCCATCCGAACCAGGCTTACCAGCCAATCCTGGTGTCCCTGGTGGACCAGGGGGTCCAGGAGGTCCCATCTTTTCCTTGTTTTGGATATTCTTTCCTTTGAGAATGAAAATGGTACAAAAGCATTCAGTGTCTTAGAGTTCACCAATCGGTAATTCCTTAAAAATGGTTGTTGGCAGTTATCTTAACCTTGAACTACTTTCCTTACAAACATAACCTAACGAAAATAATATCTTTATGCCAGAATTTTGTTGCGCTCAAGTACTGGCATGAACATTACAAATCAGAGGAGAGATTATTTTCTGTTTTGTCTCTAATAAATAAAAAACTGAGAAATAACTGATCTTTTGAATATCATTATCTTATAATCATGGGTGGGTTTGATACCAACCCAATAGGTAGGCTGTAAGTGAGGAGTAAGAATCTCCACTTGATCCCAGAGGAGGGGACCGCATCAGTGCATCAAGTCTACAAAAAAATAAATATATTGAAGTGTTGATATTCATCTGAATTGTTGATTGTTATCAGATGGTCATGTCTGAGTACTCAAGCTCAAACAGGTAAAGGCATAATTATATTTTAGGGAAAGAACATATAACTGAACAACTGTCCATGTTGAGTTAAATGTTAATGAGTTTTACAGAGATGATGCAAACTTTTGATTGCGTACTAGATCTATCTGATTGGAACAAGCCCTGCAGACATGTGGATGTTTTCTGGTGGTGTGATTTTATTTGTTTTATTTTATTTTATTTTTTTTCGTTTGAGCTGACATTTTACATGATATCCTGCATGGAGTGGCGTAATTGATATGGCTCTTTCCTTCGAGGGTTTTATTGATTTTTTTTCCAAAGCGTTTACATTGCCCCATCGTTTTGACAAATACCTCCAAGCGGAGTATTTTCTAAACAACAAGTTTTGCAAGGAAAATCACTTAATTGGTATAATAAATTTAATTTTAGCGAACTAAATTTCTCTTTCTTCGCAAAAATCGACAGACATATTCACTTCTACTGAACATTTCACACACACGCACGAAATTGAAAATGTAGCAATATTTCCCTTTGAGTTAAATTAACTGGCAACATTTTAATACTGCTAGAAACAAGAATAATTAAGAGATACCAAGTTTCTGAAGGAAGTTTTAGCCTTTGCTAAATCAATTTCGAGCTGAAATTTTATTTCTGAAAATTATTGATTGAAGTGTAAACAAACTCCTAACGCATGAAGCCCAATTGTATAGGAATGTTATCAAATTATTTTGGTGGCCAGGAGACTCGACGAAGCACTTTTTGGCATCATGGTTCTTATTTCGCGAAAATACACCATTGGAAACAATGAACAAATCAAGAAAAAATTGAAAAGATTACTCAGTCTCGACCGGAGAGATGACAATACGTTATATTTGAGATTGGGAGGATAAGCAGCTATAAATTATCGAGGACAAACCTCTCTTCAAGGATTTTCACTCGTTTTTCAATGTCCTGTGGGTTTTGAGTGGTATTTTTCTTAATTCGTCTGCGTTCGCGAAACAGCATCGACTCAGTCTTTTGTCCAGTTTCATGGACATCGTGATTTTTTGGACGCTGATCATCCATGGCTGAGATGTGGACCAAAATGGTAAAGCAAATCATTAACACAACAAGGAAACGCAAGCCACCACAAGGGGTTTTCACTCGCGGGTACTTCATAGCTGACGAAATGGTCTTCTTTGATCACTGCCTTCGGTACAAGTGGAGTATCAAGTTGGAGAAACGAAATAAATATACCTTAGGTGAATCACAAGAAAGAAGTTTTATTGATTCTGCAGAGAGCTTCACAAAGATACAAGCTTGAACTTTTTCGCGTTTACAATTGAGATGCTTGACTGAACAAAGAGTCACGCGCGTAAATGTCAATATGTCAGTCAACGGATGGAAAATTATTAACACCTGGTGTACACAATCAATCTACATCCAAGTGGAATAACAATATTTTTGTGACTAAGAAACTCTAAGCGATAGCCAAGGAAAACAAGCTTTGCCTTTAATGGGACCGCAACCCTGAAATATTCCCCATGAACAGTTGGACTGTATGCTCAGACAGATTTGCATATAAATATTTCTAGGATGATGATAAATGCATGGTTTCAAAGTAACTTTGCTCGGTTGGCTTTTCTGAAAGACTAGCAAAAGGTTATGAAATCTAACAGCAGGAAATGACAGTGCTTCATCATTAACTGTTTTCAAACCGTAGTTTTGGAAGCGCGTTCCCATGCCAATTGCCGTTCTCGGCCTGACGACGACGTGAACTGAGCAAAACAGTTTAGGTTATGTGGAGGTCGCGAGCATCTGACAATAAATTTTCAATTGTCCATGTAGGGTACTGTAAAAATAACATTCTACATCTGACTTAATTGACGACGGTCTGTGCAACAGAGAGCGCCGATCTTGCGCATACATTGTTGACATATTACAGTTCTTAGAGCGGCGTTCTTACCTATAAGACGACGGATTTAGAATTGTCTGCACTTTTGTCTTAAACCAAAGAATACAGAAAAGTGACACATTTAATTAGCTTTCGGCGATTTAATGTCTTCGCTCCCCAAGCATCTTTCTGTAAGCCAAGTGAATTCAGTGTTAGAATTAAAATGCTCTGGTTGTTGAAATGGAAACAATTGGGTCATTTGTTGAAGAACTGGAAAAGTTGACATGCCGAATGAAGTTTGGTCTGTACAATGCGATGAAAATCCGTCCTTAATAACCTTTTGCATGAAGGGTTGTCAGTTTGAATAAGATGAAACGTACGCGAACATGTCGTAAATGATGTACTTATGTCTCATTTGTCCATAACAAAGAGCTTTGGCAAGGACGAGGATGCAACGGAAACAGCGACTCGTCCTAAACTAGGTTTTAATGCCGCAAAAAGGCGTGCTGCAGTTGCAGCATATATTTCTCAATACATTTCTTTTCCGTCCTCTGGAAAACTAGAAAGTAAAGCAGAGTTTAAGAAACGACGAAGGCCAGGGCAAAGAGAACGCAACGTAAATCATTTGGTTAAAAGAGAAAAAATAAACGTAGTCGGCACTTGTTTTATTATCACGTATTTCTGCCGGTACTTTGCGACATTAAATCACCAATTGAGGTTTTGACAATAACGTGAGGAAACGTTCGTTTCCAATTGAGTTTCGCGGAACACTTACGAAAGCGCAAAGTTTATATTTTGAGGTGACGTTTTCAGTTCGTCGCCGTCGTAGATGTTGAAGTCCCTAATAAAGTAAAAAAGGAATAAATGTAACCACATTCAATCGATGAAGTTTTGACGACAACGTGAACATACTTCCAAGCAATCCTTCATTCTCCATATTTATTTCAATAACGAATTCTTCCAATACAATACACTTGGAGCATTTTCGCCGATATTGTGATACTCGAACAGTACAGGATATAGACGGCAAACAGGTTTACGATAGCGTCAGAAAATGTTTTCAATTGCAAGTTACGCTTTCGTTAGCGTCGCTATCTTCCTCTCAAAGGTATATTACAATTAGCAATACAAAACACTATCACGTTTTATTTACATTCATTTTACAGTATGAAAGCAATAACGATTATAATCATCAAAACAGATTTTGTGGGGCTTGATCTTTTTATTCCCCTTCCCTTTGTAGGAGTTTTGCATGGGAAAGGTGGGCTGAGTTAGTGGTTCCTCTCGTGCTATGGTGTGTGATTTGAGGTTTGGCGATTCCAAAAGCAGCACTGAAACAGGAACAGCAGAGGTAAATTTTGTAACATGAAAGGGCTCTATTGGCATGATTGTAACAACGCAAAAAAAAAAAACGGCAAAATATGCCGGGAGTTGATGACATAATGGGAATGGATGAATAGAATCACGACGAATAAAGATAGGCTGAGAGGTAAGAGTTGTATTTACAATGAAAATTGACCGTGATAAATTCAAGTCAACACAATATTACCAAGTTAAATACAGCCACCAAATTAACAAATCACTGTTGCATCGGGATTTATCAGTCGACTTTAGGACTGAAATGAACGTAAACGTTTAGAACTGATGGGTCAACTGGCTAGAAAAGTTTCACTGAGTGAACTAAAGCGAAAAGAGAACTTGAAGCGAGTGATATTGAGTAATATAACTTTCTTATATATAAAATGTGAACTAAAGCGAAAAGAGAACTTGAAGCGGGTGATTTCGAGTAATATAACTTTCTTCGCCGTTGACAAAGTAAACAACAGGGAGAGGGCAACAGAGAGAGGTCGACAGGCAGATCATAACAATCAAAGGTGCGTTTACACGACAGAGGAAAAATGGCACGGGTCCGATAAAAAGTGGAATGTTTCCATTCAGTTTTGTAAAGAAACAGTGAACTTTTATCCGTTCCGCTACAGGACCATAGGCGCCTATGGTTCCGTAGCGGAACGGATAAAAGTTCACTGTTTCTTTCCCAAATGTCGTGATATCGGACGATCTACACGAGTCCACATTTTTTTTGAGTGAAAACGAGCTATCGCCTTTAACAGCAATTCAGGGGATTAAAATAATATTAAAATATTTTTTTTGATTGTAATGCGGCACAACAGCGTCAACAGTTGTCTTTAGGCGAAAGCGACGTGACAAAAAAGCAAATTGCCAATAAGCGCAAAATAGCGGCGCTACAAAGATTCGATTGAAATATAGGATTCGTGAACGTTCTTGCTATACTTGACAAATGAAACCTGGAAAATATCTGGGGCACCCAACGAGTGATTTCTTAAATTTGTGTTCGGAAGGAAGATGAGCTAGAACTTTTTGACCCCCGCAGGGGGGGGGGGGGGGGGGGCCGTTTATCGTTTAATTATGTCCAATTATTAACATGTAACTCAATACATTGATACATTTTAATTCCATCAATCACTGGGCTTTTGAATATTCGAATCGTACTAAGATTTTGGACAGGATTTCATAGATATTTCGCAAAGGTTGTGAGGAGTCAATAGAGTGCTTAGAAATTTCGAAACCACACTGAAGAACGCTGGTATTCATTGCGCTGAGTAAGAGTCAACTGTGATATTTATTCTAGTGCTTCTCAATGCTAAGTGTCAAGTCTTCGAAGACGAATTTCTAATCAGTTAAGGCCCAGGCGAAAGGGTTCAACATCCGTTCGATTTCGTTGAACCTTGTTGACCGTGACTGATGGATTCATCTTCGATTAAACATTTTTTCAACACAATTGAAAGGGTAGGGGTGGGTAAAAAATTACGAAAGTGTTGAAGGAATATATACGGGCAGGAAAGAGAGTGTTTACATACAAACGACGTAGGAAGTTCACTAGTTCGCCTTGGAATAAAAATTCTACTTGTGTGATCTTTCATTTCACAAGTGAACACCACAATAATGTTATGAGCCATCCGCCTCCCGTTACACGATGCTCAGACCCCGGGGGGGGGGGGGGGGAGGTACTCGACATATCCCTGGGTGGGGACGTACGGCGCAGCCCTTCATACCCTGACCCTGTTTAAGACAGTCTGAGCTCCCCCCCCCCCCCCCCCCCCGGGGGGCTCAGACTGGTCTTATTCCATTACACATTTGATTCCGAACACATAGATCATATCACGATACAAAGGAGATTTTAAAACTTAATTTTGTTTTTGGCGATCAAGCATGAATGTGTGTTGGGTGCGAAAATTGCCGTCAGTGAAGCGCCCTGAATTTTTCAGGTGTCATGATAAGACAATTGCTAAGTTAAGTGTGCGAGGATAACTTCTCGCAATTTCGTCGCATGATAACCCGCTGCCGGCACGGGAGCCCAACAAAATAGGCCATTTTCGAAATATCAAAATATTCGGGTTGAGAGTGAGTCAGTGAGGCAAAAACAAAAGAAACACTTTGGAATGAAAGTGAAAAATATTTGCATATCATCCATTTTCCTTTGTCTTTGGGCGTGTTTTCACGCCAGCCGATCGTCTCGCTTAACATATTTGTCCTCTATTAAACCTCTCCTTTCTTTTAATATATCGAAAAAGGCCTATTAACTACTTCCAACATGATCTCTTCTCTAAATTAACAATTATCGTTAATTCGTAATTAGCTTTGAATATAATTTACTGTCATCGTCAATTTAGGACACTGTGTCCCAGGACTTGTGGTAGCACAGCTAATAAGGAAATTAAAAAATCATATCCGTGGATTAGATTCCAACCCGGAGCTTCTATTTTATCGGAACCGCTTCTTTCCGCTTCACCACTGAAGATTCTCAAAAAATATATATATATTAGCGTGACTTAAGGGGTATTTTGGCGCAAAAAATTTGTTGATTTGGTTTAAATCTCGATATTTGATGGTCTGTTCAATGTGTAAAATTTGCGGTAAAACTCCGACATGTTGGCCAACATACTGCTCTGTTGGCCGCCCTAGCTACCGAAACAAAAGGGATATGGGTCTAGCTGCTATTGTGACGTAAACGTCGGAGTTTTATAAACATTTAACTTGTTCAATGTGGATTTTTTAACTGCAGTTTACATGCGTAGCAGCAGAATGCAACAATACCAGAAATTGAAAAGACGGTATAGGGCTTCATTTCTTGTTACCGTATTTTGACGACAGTCCCCATGAAGCCATGAACGTCGAAGAAGATTGGTTCAGTTGTCACAGTGCTCGAAGCATTTCAAAACAGAGGACTTCACTCGACGTTTACACCGCTTTTGATCAAACGTGACAACACAAATATGGAAGACGTTTCATTAAACACCTATTTCTAATACGATTCTCCTTGCAGAAAGTTCAAGTTATGAGAGAAACGATCTGTTGAATAGGTATAAAATTAGCGGCAAAATAGTGTGATGTTAGCCGCGCTACCGAGACAAGAGAGGTATAGGGTTTAGCTGCAATTGTGACGTCAAAATTTGACTTTCTCTGCGGATTTTTTGAATACAGCTTACATTGGAAGCAGCAGGATGCAGCAATACCAGAAGTTTAAAAGGCGGTATAAGGCTTCATTTCCTGATACCGTATTTTGACGACAATCGCCATGAGATTACGAAACGTCGAATAAGATGGGTTCAGCTTGTGCTTGAAGAATTTCAAAAGAGAGGCTTTTACTCGACGTTTGGACCGCTTTTGATCAAACGTGACAACACAAATATGAAAGGCGTTTAATTAAACGATTCTCATGGCAGAAGGCTCAAGTTATGAGAGAAATGGAAGTAGAAGCAATAAAAAGAAACGAAGGAAAGATAAAATCAAATATTTAATCAAATACATCAGCAGTACACATCATGTACTCTATTTGTAAACCATATCTTAGCCAAAAAAAAAAAAAAAATCACCGCTCACCTTGCTTCGTCTCCTGTTTGTTGATACATTTGCTTGCCTCTTGCTTTGCCTCATTTTTCGGCTGCTAACGTAAGGCTCCATTTTTGACGGCAAACTAGTTCGACTCCTGAAACGTTGAATCTAACAGGGCAACTCTAAACAGCCTTCCAACTCCCTGCAGCAATAGTACTCGCTAATGTTCTGAAGAAAACCGACACTACAATTTCCACACTTGCACCTGCACAATACAGAAGTCAACAAATGAATAAAAGGAACGAATGAACTGTCGTTGCAAGAAGTAACAGCCAAACAAAAAACACACAATCAACGAAAGCAGTCTGGGTACGTGCGCAGAGAGATCACCATGCAGAATACGCAAGTATTCTTACTATTTAAGCCACTTGAACGTTTCCCTCAAATTTATCGGCCTTCAGTTGTCGTTTTAGTGCTTTGTCAGCTTCTATTTTTTCTTCGTAATTGGCAGTCCATTCCTTGTCAGCCTTTGGGTCGTCACGGCAAAGGCGATGATATCTTCATCGCTCGAGGTTATGGAGATAAATCATGACCATCGTCTACTATTTCTATGTCGTAATCCATTTTCGAGTCTTCGGAAAAATGACCAGCGTCAGAATCTGACGAGGGGCAAGAAATGTTTAACGTTACGTTAAAAGAACTTCTCTATGAAGGAGAAGGCAAATGAAGCTTCCCCCTCGTTCTCTGCAGGGTCCCTTGGGAACGAGTTTGGTGAAACTTGTATCTTGTGGGCTCTCGATCTGACGTCACTACCATCGCTCTTCTCAGACCTCTTTTGCGCTGCCGTGATTTCCTGAAACGGAAGTTTTAAAGGGGAACAGAAAGTCTAGTATTTAGCCAGTCGGAAAAAAAATTTTTAAGAGAAGAAGGATCACTTCTCTCAATTTCTTCTATCCTGACCAGCACTTCAAACATATACATTTGTCACGGCAGAAAATTCCCTCTTAAGTATTGTCACATGATCTCCAAAGCATATACGAAATGAAGAAGTGTGTAGGATCTATTTTAGCTCCATGCTATAGCCTATCTGAAATTCGCGACGAAATTTCCCCAAAACGCTCTTGAATAGCAACGGAGCTTAAGGTGGTTCAAAGCAGTTTCAACACTTTCAAGAGAATGTACTATTAGAAGAATTGCCTCCACAACACTGTATCACATAACAACAATGTCATGATTCCATATGAAACGCTTCAGTAACACGATGCGTTCATTATCACTACGCAATACGTCATCATAGCAACAGGAGAGTCATCGAAAAACACCCTGTTTTTTATCTTTAGTTGATGGTATCTCTAAACCCCATTTTTTATTGCTGAAAAGTTTTTAGCAGGCTGAGATGAGATTCCGAGCATAGTTTTTTGTTTTTTTGTTTTTTCGTTTTGGAAATAAAGTAAAGTCTCCGCTTACGAGCCAGAAGGCTCATCAGGCTCATCAGGCCGGCGCTTATCTCCGGTTTCTGTAGCATGAAGCGACTAGGAGTATTTGTACTCCCCCCTGGATGGGATGCTAGTCCATCGCAGGGTTACCCCCAGCATTACGCCGGTACCCATTTATACACCTGGGTGGAGAGAGGCACCGTGAGAGTAAAGTGTCTTGCCCAAGAACACAACACAATGTCCCCTGCCAGGCCCCGAACCCGGACCACTCGATCCGGAGTCGAGCGCACTAACCATGAGGCCACCGCGCCTCCCTGCTTTGGAAATAGCAGCTGCTTTATTATTCATCAGCGTCACAAATTCTTGCCCATTTTGGAGGTCATTTTGTTGAAACTCAAGCACGCTTTCAACAGACCTGTTTATGTTCGTGAGTTATGCACGCGCTGCCGGCCTTTTTCACCATGGACTAACACTCTTACACTCTTACGCTCTTACGCTCTTACACTCATTCAACCCGGTAACATAGTGTGTAGTGCACTTACAGTGCACTACCACAAAAAGGGGCGAGGAACCAGGTGAATAATGCAACTAAACTTGCTAAAAAACGATATTTTTTTTCTGAAAACTTGAAAACCAGCAAAGGCAATCCACGTAAAACTTGAGATCTGAACTCAGTAACCAAAACAGAAGATATGCGCTCAAAGATGCTGCAGTATAAATTTGGAGAGAATGGATGTTGTAGACATTATTTTATTAAAAAGAGTTTCTGCCATACATTTCCTTTAATTCCAAAGGCACAGTGTATGGAGACAAAAAAAATAAATATTTAGGAATTCCAAACAACGGATACCAAGTCTAGTTCATCTCAGTAGTTGTAAACATGAACTTATTTGTTTGGTTTATGAAGTAGAAAGTCTATAAAGTTGAGTCATGAACAGTATATTTTGCTTCGAATTTCCATACAAACCTTTGAATTTCCCGCCATGTTGTCCTGATTACCCATGATGCAATCAAGAGCGTGAACTCGTCTATTATTTTGAAAAACAACCCTAATTAACTAAACCATAGAAACTATTAATACAAGAATTTACACTTCGCGAGACATTTTTATCCTTTAAACCTAAATAGCTAGGGTAAAACCAGAATGAATTTTTTCTTAGGGAGGTTGTGACAGGATTTGAACGCTTCACTTAACCTTAGGATACCCATTTTGTAATAATAGTTTTTCAATTTCATTAACTAAAGGCAAGAACGCATAAGGAGGAATCAGAACAAATACGAAAACAACGATAGGTCAAGGTGCGAACTAAATTAACCTCGTGCCGTCGTGGTGTGAAGGAGTCGAGTCGAGTCCCATTTCATGTAAAGGCCGGTGAAAAGTTTCTTCCTGTACTAGGTCGCGTTTGACAAGGGCGTCAAAAACGGAATTTTACGCTTTTCTTCGAATTTCATGGTAAATTTTATGGTAATCTTTGTTGTCAAACAGGGTGGAAGTGGCACTGTCATATGTCACTGTCATAGTTGGCGACCACTTTTTCATTCTTTTGTGTTTGTTAATTAGACCTACTGCCCTCATTTTGAAACAAATATTCTTTTGAAATTTGCTCGTCGTTGCGAGGCTACAAAGGCTTATTAGCATTAAAACAAAAGGATATTTTCTTGGGCCGCCATTATGAAAGAGGTCTATACTCGTACCTAAACCAGACAGATGGACAATCCTTCCTCTCTTGTACCAATTCTTGTTGGAAGAGGCACATGAAAATACATGCCCAGGACGGTGCCACTTAGAAAAAGAATGGGTACAAGGGAGGAAAGATTGTCCGTTATCTAGGTTAGGTAAGTTCAAATGCCTGCGTATTTTCGTTCCATTGGGGTCAACCTTGGGTTTCATACCAATGTGGTCTTATTTGATTTTTCGGAGAAATTTCAATTAATTAATGAAAATGGACTTGCTGTGGAGGATCAATTTCTACTGAGTTTTGTAAGAAGACTTGAGTACATCTAAAATGTTTAGTATATTCGGTACCAATCCAAGAGGGCACTTGAGACATCTCAGCTGTAGGATACTGATTAGTGGATCGAATTGAACATAATCGTGTACCACAAGACTCATTAAGATCAACAAGTTTATTGTTTTGCACCCTTACTCTACATTTGCTCTCTGGCTTGCTAGCGATTGATATTTCATTTAGTTTCTGTTTAGTTCTAATGCAAATCAACTACTGTTCAAGCTTTCTTTTTTGTTTCATTACTTGGTACAGACGGCGCATGTCAACTCTCGACCGCTGACGTATGGAAGACAAGGAAGTGAACCACAAACGCCTTCCACGAGCTGCAGCAAGGCACCATCTTTGCTAGCATGGCTACCAGGAACATATTCTGGATCACCATCAACACAGATGAAATCACTTGAATGTTTGTGATCAAATCTTTCAGTCATCAGATACCCATGATACTCCTCGGTCCATCCAGATGGACAGTCATTCCTTGCGGGCATCATCAGCATTGAACCACGTGACTTCACAAAGCAGACAACACAGGGGGCGTCATGATCATGGAGATTTCTCTTAAAAGGGTCTCCGTTGTATTGACTGACGTCATACTCACTGCCGTAAATGTATCCTGACGCCTGGTTACCATCTTTGTACTTGTCGTACTTTGGATTGTGAGGAAGACAAAGGTAGTTGGATCCACCACCGTAGTGGTTGTACCATTCACCCCCAATTATCCCTGAAAAGTGAAAGGGATATGTAAAACGCATTCAGCTTGCTTGGAGATCAAACAACAGCTCTCACTCCCAAATAAATTACCGGTACATCTCGAAAGTAATTCTTCAGTCTTTTTTTTAGAGAGATGGGTATTTCTTATTGAATAATCTTTTACTATTCCTTTATAAAGTTTTCTGCTCCCGTGACGACTCCTTGGACCACCAGGAAAGGAAAAAAATCAAAATTCTATGGCAACCACCTAATAATGAAGAGAACTAAGTGTAAATCTTAGTTGAGCGGTATTACGAAGTGTTAGGAAGCGTTGAATTAAATTGTTTTAGGAACTTTATACCTTTATAGACGATCTGAGCACCACTGGGACATGTGGTCCTTCCCCATCGAACATACTTCACACCCGAGTTTGCAGTCCCGTTTTGTCCTTTTTCTCCTTTGGCACCTTGAGGTCCCTGGGCTCCAGTCTTACCTACAGCTCCTTGTTGTCCTTTAGGACCAGGAGGGCCTGGTAAGGGCGTGTTTGTGCCAGGCTTTCCTGGTTCCCCTGTGAAGAAAGAGGACAGAGCGAGTGCACTATTATTTGCTGTGTGCTGATGGGAAAATTTGAAGGGAAGCAGTTCAGAGTGATTTGTTTTCCATGGTCACATTGGCCTGCTTTTCTTGTTCGGCTTATTAAAACGAATTTAAAAGAAAGATAGGGGAAGATGCCTCACTCGGGGTGATTCACGAAACTATATTAAGTTTTCCCTTTTTGAAAGTAAGTGTATTTGTTTGTTTGTTTTTTCTTTCTTTGAGTTGGGCAGTTCATCTGAAAAACCTTTAGCAATTTACTGTCATTCATGTATTGTTTAAGAGGCTAGAGCTCCTCTTTTACAAAATAAAACATAAAAAACAGGATAAATGCGAGGCGGCAAAACTGTATGTGGTAGGGTCTAATGTTTAGAATAAAGAATTGGAAATTGGAACCCGACATTTTTTTGTTATTTGAGGAAGAACATCACTAGGTGTCTCAAACAATTTTCAGAAAAAGACATTAATTTTCAGCACTCGCATGATTATGTTGCTGTGATGATCAACGAAATACCGCAGGTGCATGTTTTGTATCCTTTCAATCTAAATACTAGACCCTGAGCGGATGATAAGTTTTTGGAAGTCACGTATTTATACTGTATTTTTAATAAATGGTGCGATCGCAAAGGTTTTTAAAACACTCCTCATTTAGCGAATGGTTGAATTTAAATAACCCTCAGTTTGGACAAGTTTTAGATTTCTTTCTAATCTCTATCAAGGGCAATGTCGTGCTATACAATTTCAAAAGCCCTAAAC
>NC_090894.1:12098256-12100756 GCF_036669925.1 Montipora capricornis
TGGCACGGGTCCGATAAAAAGTGGAATGGTTCCATTCATTTTTGTAAAGAAACAGTGAACTTTTATCCGTTCCGCTACAGGACCATAGGCGCCTATGGTTCCGTAGCGGAACGGATAAAAGTTCACTGTTTCTTTACAAACATTATTGGAAGCGTTCCACTATTTATCGGACCCGTGCCATTTTTCCTCTGTCGTGTAAACGCGCCTCAAATGTCGTGGTATCGGACGATCTACACGAGTCCACATTTTTTTAGAGTCAAAACGAGCTATCGCCTTTAACAGCAATTCAGGGGATTAAAATAATTTCTTTGATTGTAATGCGGCACAACAGCGTCAACAGTTGTCTTTAGGCGAAAGGTTTCAACATCGCTCTTCAACAAAATCGAACTGATGTTGAAGCAAATGTTGAAGAACCTTGAAGCCTTTCATTTGCGCGGGGCTTCAGTCTCGAGTATGCATGATGCTCAGTTCTCACTGTAAAAAATTACGAAAATGTTGAAGGAATATATTCGGGCAGGAAAGAGAGTGTTTACATACAAACGCCGTAGGAAGTTCACTAGTTCGTATTGGAATAAAAATTCTACTTGTGTGAACTTTCATTTCACAAGTGAACACCACAATAATGTTATGACCCATCCGCCTCCCGTAACACGATGCTCAGACTGGTCTTATTCCATTACACATTTGATTCCGAACACACAGATCATATCACGATACAAAGGAGATTTTAAAACTTAATTTTGTTTTTGGCGATCAAGCATGACTGTGTATCGGGTGCGAAAATTTCCGTTGAAGCCTCCTGAATTTTTTAGGTGTCGTGATAAGACCACAGGTCACCCAGGCTGACTCAGGGGTCATAATAAGACAATTGCTAAGTTAAGTGTGCGAGGATAACTTCTCGCAATTTCGTCTCATGATAACCCGCTGCCGGCACGGGAGCCCAACAAAATAGGCCATTTCCGAAATATCAAAATATTCGGGTTGATAGTGAGTCAGTGAGGACAAAAACAAAAGAAACACGTTGGAATGAATGTGAAAAATATTTGCATATCATTCATTTTCCATCGTCTTTGGGCGTGTTTTCACGCCCGTCGATCGTCTCGCTTAACATATTTATCCTCTATTAAACCTTTCCTTTCTTTTAATATATCGAAAAAGGCCTATTAATTACTTCCAACATGATCTCTTCTCTAAATTAACAATTATCGTTAATTAGCAATTAGCCTCGAATAGAATTTACTGTTATCGTCAATTTAGGACACTGTGTCCCAGGACTTGTGGTAGCACAGAAAATAAGGAAATTAAAAAATAATATCCGTGGATTAGATTCGAACCCGGAGCTTCTGTTTTATCGGAACCGCTTCTTTCCGCTTCACCACTGAAGATTCTCCAAAAACAATATATTAGCGTGACTTTAGGGGCATTTTGGCGCAAACGATTTTTTGATTTGGTTTAAATCTCGATATTTGATGTTCTGTTCAATCCGTAAAATTTGCGGTAAAACTCCGAGATGTTGGTCCATACACTGCTCTGTTGGCCGCACTAGCTACCGAAACAAAAGAGATATGGGTCTAGCTGCTATTGTGACGTAAAAGCCGGAGTTTTCTAAACATTTGACTTGTTCAATGTGGATTTTTTGACTGCAGTTTACATGCGTAGCAGCAGAATGCAACAATACCAGAAATTTAAAAGACGGTACAGGGCTTCATTTCATGATACCGTATTTTGACGACAATCGCCATGAAGCCATGAACGTCGAAGAAGATTGGTTAAGTTTGTCACAGTGCTCGAAGCATTTCAAAACAGAGGACTTCACTCGACGTTTAGACCGCTTTTGATCAAACGTGACAACACAAATATGGAAGACGTTTCATTAAACACCTATTTCTAATACGATTCTCCTTGCAGAAAGCTCAAGTTATTATAGAAACGATCTGTTGAATACGTATAAAATTAGCGGCAAAATACTGCCACGTTAGCTGCGCTACCAAGACAAGAGAGGTATGGGTCTAGCTGCAATTGTGACGTCAAAATTTGACATCTTTTCTGCGGATTTTTTGAATGCAGCTTACATGCAAAGCAGCAGGATGCTACAATACCAGAAGTTTAAAAGGCTGTTTAAGGCTTCATTTCCTGATACCGTATTTTGACGACAATCGCCATGAAATTACGAAACGTCGAATAAGATGGGTTCAGTTTGTGCTTGAAGAATTTCAAAAGAGAGGCCTTTACTCGACGTTTGGACCGCTTTTGATCAAACGTGACAACACAAATATGAAAGGCGTTTAATTAAACGATTCTCATGGCAGAAGACTCAAGTTATAAGAGAAACGGAAGTGGAAGCAATAAAAAGAAACGAAGCAAAGATAAAATCAGATATTTAATCAAATACACCAGCAGTATAGAACATGTACTCTATTTGTAAACCATACTTAGCCAAAAAAAAAAAAAAAAAAAATTCACCGCTCACCTTGCTTCGTCTCCTGTTTGTTGATACATT
>NC_090894.1:12105756-12123256 GCF_036669925.1 Montipora capricornis
CAGGGTGCGTCATGATCATAGAGACTTCGCTTAAAAGGGTCTCCGTTGTATTCACCGACTTCATACTCAGTGCCGTAAATGTATGCTGCAGACTGGTGACCATCTTTGTACTTGTCGTACTTTGGATTGTGAGGAAGACAAAGGTAGTTGACTCCACCACCGTAGTGATTGTAGTGTTCACCCCCAATTATCCCTAAAACGTGGAAACGGTATGTAAAACGCATTTAGCTTGCTTGGAGATCAAACAACAGCTCTCACTCCCCAAAAAATAACCGGTACATCTCGAAAGTAATTCTTCAGTCTTTTTTTTTAGCGAGATCAGTATTTCCTTTTGAGTAATCTTTTATTATCCCTTTATAAAGTTATCTGCTTCCGTGACGACTGCTGTGACCACCAGGAAAGGAAAAAATTCAAAATTCTATCGCAACCACCTAATAATGAAGAGAACCAAGTGTGAATCTTTGGTGAGAGCTATTACGAAATGTTAGGAAGGGTTGAATTAAATTGTTCTAGGAACTTTATACCTTTATAGACGATCTGAGCACCACTGGGACATGTGGTCCTTCCCCATCGAACATACTTCACACCCGACTTTGCAGTCCCGTTTTGTCCTTTCTCTCCTTTGGCGCCTTGAGGTCCTGGGGCTCCTTGTTGTCCTTTAGGACCAGGAGGGCCTGGTAACGGTATGTCTGCGCTGGGCTTTCCTGGTTCCCCTGTGGGGAAATGGGACAGAGCGGGTGCACTAGTATTTGCTGTGTGCTGATGGGAAAAGTTAGAGGGAAGCAGTTCAGAGTGATTCGTTTTCCATGGTCACATTGACCTGCTTTTTCTTATTCAGCTTATTCAAACGAGTTAAAGGAAAGACAGGGAAGGATGCCTTACTCGGGGTGATTCACGAAACTATATTTAGTTTTCCCTTTTAAGTGAATGTATTTGTTTGTTTGTGTTTTTCCTTTTTGAGTGGGGTAGCAATTTACTGTCATTCATTTATTGTTTAACAAGTTAGAGCTCCTCTCTTAGAAAAACAGGACAAAAGCGAGGCGGCAAAACTGCATCTGGCAGGATCTAATGTTTACAATAAAGAATGGCAAATTGGAACACGATGTTTTTCGTTATTTGGAGGCGCAACGTCACAAGGGGTCTCAAACAAGTTTCAGAAAAATACATTAATTTTCAGCAAACGCATGATTATGATGCTGCAATTATCAACGGAATGCCACATGTGCATGTTTTGCAACCTTTAATCTAAATATTATACCCTTAGTGGATGATAAAGTTTTCGGAAGCCACGTATTTTACTGTATTTTTGAAAATGGTGCGATAACAAATGTTTTTAAAACACTCCTTACTTAGCGACTGGTTGAATTAAATCATCCTCAGTTTGGACAAGTTTTGGATGTCTTTTTGATATTTATAAGGGGTTCTACCATTCTATACAATTTCAAAAGCCCTAAACTGTGGTGGAGACCAAAACGGATAATATTTCCTTTGTTTACTGCAGACTCTGTTGGTCCAATGAGACTAATTTTCTCTTTTTTAGTACTAGTATTAATGGAAAGGGTTAAAGTGGATTTTAACCTGCATCAAATGGAGTTAACGTTTTCCAAGATCTGGCTCTGTGTCCACAAATTTCGGTGTGAACGCCTTCTTCCGGCCTGTACATTAAATTTCTATGATCTATAATGATTCCGATTCCAGGAGGATTTTAAGCATCAGACAAAAAATAGGTTTAATAATGGGCATCTTCTGCACAATTTCAGACGTTTTGACGGTAAGACGTCAAAATCTCTATGACAGCTCTGTGAAGTGAAGTTTAAATATTGCCACGTAGTGCAGAGTTTCATTTACCTTTGGAGCCATTTTTTCCATTCAATCCTGGTTTCCCTGGTGGACCAGGGGGTCCCATCTTTTCTTTTCCACTGTTTTGGATATGCTTTCCTTTGAGATTGAAAATGGTACAAAACAATTCAATGGCTTAGAGTTCACAAATAGGATGATTCCTTAAAATTCGTAGTTGGTAGTCATATTAATTATAACCTTCAATTATTTTTTTTAAAAAATAACCTGAACAAAATAATGCTTTTATACCAGACTTTTTTTGCGTTCATGTACTGGTGAGAACTTCCCAAATTACGCAAGGTTTTATTTTGGGTTGTGCCTCAAAACAAATGAAAAGAAATAACTTTTAACACTGAATAACTCTTCTTTTAAATGCCATTATCTTATAATCATGGGTGGGCTCTATACCAACCCAAAAGGTAGGCTATAAGTGAATTGCAAGAATTCCCACTTGATCCCAGACGAGGGAACCGCATCAGTGCATCAAGTCTATAACAAAATAAAATTGAAGTGTTGATATTCATCTGAATTGTCGATTGTTATCAGATGGTCATGTCTGAGGTAAAAGAAAGGTATTCAAGCTCAAGCAGGTTAAGGCATAATAATATTTTAGGGAAAGAACATATAACTGATGAACATTGTCCGCATTGAATTAAATGTTAAAAGAGTTTTACAGTCATGATAGTAAACGTTTGATTGTGTACTAAATCTGATTAGTCGTTTTGGTCGAATGATTTTATTTATTTATTATTTTTTTTCGTTGGAGCTGACATTTTACATGATATCGTTTACTGAGTGCCGTAATTAATATGGCTCTTTCCTTCGGGTATTTGATGATTTTTTTCCAACGCGCTTACATTGCCCCATCGTTTTGATAAATACCTCCAAGCGGCGTATTTTCTAAAAACCGTATTTTTGCGAGGAAAAGCACTTAATTGGTATAATAACTTTAATTTTAGCGAAATAAATTTTCTCTTTCTGCACAAAAATCACTTCTATACTAAACATTTCACTCACACGCACAAAATTGAAACTGTAGCGATAATATTTCCTTTGGAGTTAAATTAACTGGCAACATTTTAATACTGCTAGAAACAATAATAATTGCTTAAATATAGTAAGAGGTACCAAGTTTCTGAAGGAAGTTTTAGTCTTCGCTAAATCAATTTCGAATCGAAATTTTATTTCTGAAAACTATAAAAGTGTAAACTCCTAACGCATGAAGCAGAATTGTATAGAAATGTTATCAAATAACTTTGGTGGCCAAGAGAGTCGACAAAGCAAAATAAACGACCATTAGAAACAATGAACACTCACTGAAATCAAGAAAAAAATTGAAAAGATCACTCAGTCTCGACCGGAGAGACGACAATACGTTATTTGAGATTGGGAGGATAAGCAGCTATAACTTATCGAGGACAAACCTCTCTTCAAGGATTTTCACTCGTTTTTCAATGTCCTGTGGGTTTTGAGTGGTGTTTTTCTTAATTCCTCTGCGTTCGCGAAACAGCATCGACTCAGTCTTTTGTCCAGTTGCATGGACATCGTGATTATTTGGACGCTGATCATCCATGGCTGAGATGTGGACCAAAATGGTAAAGCACATCATTAACACAACAAGGAAACGCAAGCCACCACAAGGGGTTTTCACTCGCGGGTACTTCATAGCTGACGAAATGGTCTTCTTTGATCACTGCCTTCGGTACAAGTGGAGTATCAAGTTGGAGAAACAAAATAAATATACCTTCGGTGAATCACAAGAAAGAAGTTTTATTGATTCTGTAGAGAGCTTCACAAAGATACAAGCTTGAACTTTTTCGCGTTTACAACTGAGATGCTTTTGACTGAAAAAAGAGTCACGCGCGTAAATGTCAATATGTCAGTCAACGGATGGAAAATTATTTTCACCTGGTGTACACAATCAATCTACATCTAAGTGGAATAACAATATTTTTGTGACTAAGAAACTCTAAGCGATAGCCAAGGAAAACAAGCTTTGCCTTTAATGGGACCGCAACCCTGAAATATTCCCCATGAACAGTTGGACTGCTCAGACAGATTTGCATATAAATATTTCTAGGATGATGATAAGTGCACTCGGTTGGCTTTTCTGAAAGACTAGCAAAAGGTTATGAAATCTAACAGCAGGAAATGACAGTGCTTCATCATTAACTGTTTTCAAACCGTAGTTTTGGAAGCGCGTTCCCATGCCAATTGCCGTTCTCGGCCTGACGACGACGACGTGAACTGAGCAAAACAGTTTAGGTTATGTGGAGGTCGCAAGCATCTGACAATAAATTTTCAATTGTCCATGTAGGGTACTGTAAAAATAACATTCTACATCTGACTAAATTGACGACGGTCTGTGCAACAGAGAGCGCCGATCTTGCAAATACATTGTTGACTGACATATTACAGTTCTTAGAGCGGCGTTCTTACCTATAAGACGACGGATTTAGAACTGTCTGTACCTTTCTCTTGAACCAAAGAATACAGAAAAGCTAGAGTGACACATTTAATAAGCTTTCGGCGATTTAATTTCTTCACTCCCCAGGGATCTTTCTGTAAGCCAAGTGAATTCAGTGTTACAATTAAAATGCTCTGGTTGTTGTAATTGAATCAATTAGGTCATTTGTTAAAGAACTGGAAAAGTTGACATGCCGGAATGAAGTTTGGTCTGTACAATGGGATGAAAATCCGTCCTTAACCTTTAGCATGAAGGGTTGTCAGTTTGAATAAGATGAAACGTACGCGAACATGTCGTAAATGATGTACTTATGTCTCATTTGTCCATAACAAAGAGCTTTGGCAAGGACGAGGATGCAACGGAAACAGCGACTCGTCCTAAACTAGGTTTTAATGCCGCAAAAAGGCGTGCTGCAGTTGCAGCATATATTTCTCAATACATTTCTTTTCCGTCCTCTGGAAAACAAGAAAGTAAAGCAGAGTTTAAGAAACGACGAAGGGCAGGGCAAAGAGAACGCCACGTATATCATTTGGTCAAAAGAGAAAAAATAAACGTAGTCGGCACTTGTTTTATCATCACGTATTTCTGCCAGTACTTTGCGACATAAAATCACCAAATTTGAGGTTTTGACAATAACGTGAGGAAAAGTTTCGTTTCCAATTGAGTTTTAGGATACTTCGCCTCATGACATGAACGAGACAGAATAATCGCGGAACACTTACGAAACCGCAAAGTTTATATTTTGAGGTGACGTTTTCAGTTCGTCGCCGTCGTAGATGTTGAAGTCCCTAATAAAGTAAAATAGGAATAAATGTAACCACATTCAATCGATGAAGTTTTGACGACAACGTGAACATACTTCCAAGCAATCCTTCATTCTCCATATTTACTTCAATAACGAATTCTTCCAACCCAATACAATACACTTGGAGCATTTTCGCCGATATTGTGATACTCGAACAGTACGGGATATAGACGGCAAACAGGTTTACGATAGCGTCAGAAAATGTTGATTCATTTTTCAAGTTACGCTTTCGTTAGCGTCGCTGTCTTCCTCTCAAAGGTATATTAGCAATACAAAACTTTATTACGTTTTATTTACATTCATTTACAGTATGAAAGCAATAACGGTTATAAACATCAAAACAGATTTTGTGGGGCTCTTTTTATTCCCCTTCCCTTTGTAGCAGTTTTGCATGGGAAAGGTGGCCTTTGAGTGTACTCACTGAGTTAGTGGTTCCTCTCGTGCTGTGGTGTGTGATTTGAGGTTTGGGGATTCGGTCAGTGTAAAACGCAGACTGCAGACTGCAGACCAGGGGTAAAATGCAGACTGAGGTTACAACGTAAAGTTCTGTTGAAAAAGCCCAAATCCCTAAGGAATGCTAACCTTAAGGCCTAATTAGGCCTAAAACAATATTTAGGCTTAACTGTTAGCATTTATAAAGGGGTTTGGGCTTTTGCAGTCTGCGTTTTACACTGACCGTTTGGGGATTCCAAAAGCAGCACTGAAACAGGAACAGCAGAGGTAAATTTTGTAACACGAAAGGGCTCTATTGGCATGATTGTAACAACACAAAAAAACAGCAAAATCAGTATGCCGGGAGTTGATGATGAATAGAATCACGACGAATAAAGATAGGCTGAGTGGTAAGAGTTGTATTTACAATGAAAATTGACCGTGATAAATTCAAGTCAACACAATATTACCAAGTTAAATACAAAATCACTGTTGCATCGGGATTTATTGGTCGACTTTATGACTGAAATGAACGTAAACGTTTAGAACTGATGGGTCAACTGGCTAGAAAAGTTTCACTGAGTGAACTAAAGCGAAAAGAGAACTTGAAGCGGGTGATTTCGAGTAATATAACTTTCTTCGCCTTTGACAAAGTACACAACAGAGGTCAACAGAAGGCAGATCATCACAATTTGAGGTTCGTTTACACGACAGAGGAAAAATGGCACTAACGGGTCCGATAAAAAAGTGAAACGGTTTCAATCATGTTTGTAAAGAAACTGAACTTTTATCCGTTCCGTTACGGAACCATAGGCGTTCGGAAGGAAGATGAGCTAGAACTTAACATATTTGTCCTCTATTAAACCTCTCCTTTCTTTTAATATATCGAAAAAGGCCTATTTGCTACTTCCAACATGATCTCTTCTCTAAATTAACGATTATCGTAAATTCGTAATTAGCTTTGAATAGAATTTACTGTTATCGTCAATTTAGGACACTGTGTCCCAGGACTTGTGGTAGCACAGAAAATAAGGAAATTAAAAAATCATATCCGTGGATTAGATTCGAACCCGGAGCTTCTGTTTTATCGGAACCGCTTCTTTCCGCTTCACCATTGAAGATTCTCATAAAATATATATAGTAGCGTGACTTTCGGGACATTTTGGCGCAAACGATTTTTTGATTTGGTTTAAATCTCGATATTTGATGGTCTGTTCAATACGTAAAATTTGCGGTAAAACTCCGACATGTTGGCCCATATACTGCTCTGTTGGCCGCACTAGCTACCGAAACAAAAGAGATATGGGTCTAGCTGCTATTGTGACGTAAAAGCCGGAGTTTTCTAAACATTTGACTTGTTCAATGTGGATTTTTTGACTGCAGTTTACATGCGTAGCAGCAGAATGCAACAATACCAGAAATTTGAAAGACGGTACAGGGCTTAATTTCATGATACCGTATTTCGACGACAATCGCCATGAAGCCATGAACGTCGAGGTAGATTGGTTCAGTTTGTCACAGTGCTCGAAGCATTTCAAAACAGAGGACTTCACTCGACGTTTAGACCGCTTTTGATCAAACGTGACAACACAAATATGGAAGACGTTTCATTAAACACCTATTTGTAATACGATTCTCCTTGCAGAAAGCTCAAGTTGTAAGAGAAACGATCTGTTGAATACGTATAAAATTAGCGGCAAAATACTGCCATGTTAGCCTACCGAACTACCGAGACAAGAGAGGTATGGGTCTAGCTGCAATTGTGACGTGAAAATTTGACTTCGTCTCAGCAGGATGTGACAATACCAGGAGTCTGAAAGGCTTCATTTCCTGATACCGTATTTTGACGACAATCGGCATGAGATTACGAAACGTCGAAGGAGATGGGTTCAGTTTGTGCTTGAAGAATTTCAAAAGAGAGGCCTTTACTCGACGTTTGGACCGCTTTTGATCAAACGTGACAACACAAATATGAAAGGCGTTTAATTAAACGATTCTCATGGCAGAAGGCTCAAGTTATAAGAGAAATGGAAGTGGAAGCAATAAAAAGAAACGAAGCAAAGATAAAATCAGATATTTAATCAAATACACCAGCAGTACAGAACATGTACTCTATTTGTAAACCATATCTTAGCCAAAAAAAAAAAAAAATTTTCACCGCTCACCTTGCTTCGTCCCCTGCTGTTTGTTGATACATTTGCTTGCCTCTTGCTTTGCCTCATTTTCCGGCTGTTAACTTAAGACTCCATTTCTGAAGGCAAACGGGTTCAAATCCTGGGATGTTGAATCACACAGGACAATTTAACGCCGGGGCCAACATTTTGAAGGACAAGGTCACTTTCACAAGACTCTAAACAGCCTTCCAACTCCCTACAGCAATAGTACTCGCTAATGTTTTGAAGAAAATCGACACTGTGACAATTCCCACACTTGCACCTACACAATACAGAAGTCAACGAATGAATAAAAGAAACAAATCACGATGAACTGTTGATGCAAGAAGTAACAGCCAAACAAGAAACATACAATCAACGAAAGCAGTCTCGGTAGGTGCGCACAGAGATCACCATGCAGAATACGCAAGTATTCCCACTTAAGCCACTTCAACGTTTCCCTCAAATTTATCGGCCTTCAGTTGTCGTTCTAGTGCTTTGTCAGCTTGTTTTTCCTGTTTCGTAATTGGCAGTCCATTCCTTGTCAGCCTTTGGGTCGTCAGCAAAGGCGATGACTTCATCGCTCGAGGCTATATGATCTCGATGAAGATAAATCATGACCATCGTCTTCCATTTCTATATCGTAATCCATTTTCGAGTCTTCGGAAAAATGACCAGCGACGTCAGAATCTGACGAGGGGCAAGACATTTTTAACGTTACGTTAAAAGAACTTTTTTATCAAGGAGAAAGCAAATAAAGCTTCCACCTCGTTCCCAGGGTCCCCTGAGAACGAGTTTGGTGAAGCTTGTATCCTGCGGGCTCTCAATCTGACGTCACTACCATCGCTCTTCCCAGACCTCTTTTGCGCGGTCGTGATGTCCTGAAACGGAAGTTTTAAAGGGGCACAGAAAATCTAGTATTTAGCCAGTCGGAAAAAAAAATTGGCGCCAGAATGCTCCCAAAACTACGCTTAATTTTTTAAGACAAAAATATATTTTTTGTTTTTGGGTGGACTTAAAGTGCGAGGATCACTTCTCTCAATTTTAGCAAAAACCCGCACTTTAAATATATAGATTTGTTACGGCAGAAAATTCTCTCTGAAGTATTGTCACATGATCTACAAAGAATAAGCGAAATGACGAAGTGAGTAGGATCTATTTTAGCTCCATGCTATATAGCCTATCTGAAATTAACACGCAGTATTCTTTAAAAAATTCGCGATGAAATTTCCCCAAAACGCTCTTGAATAGCAACGGAGCTTAAGGTGGTTAAAAGCAGTTTCATCAATTTCAAGAGAATGTATCAAGAATTGCCTCCACAACACTGTATCACATAACAGCAATGTCAAGATATCATATGAAACGCCCTTGTTGCTTCAGTAACACGATGCGTTCATTATCATGACGCAATACGTCATCATAGCAACAGGAGAGTCATCGAAAAACACCCTGTGTTTTGTCTTTAGTTGATGGTATCTCTAAACCCCATTTTTTATTGCTGAAAAGTTTTTAGCAGGCTGAGATGAGACTCCGAGCATAGTTTTTTGTTTTTTTGTTTTTTCGTTTTGGAAATAGCAGCTGCTTTATTATTCATCAGCGTCACAAATTCTTGCCCATTTTGGAGGTCATTTTGTTGAAACTCAAGCACGGTTCCAACAGACCTTTTTATTTTCGTGAGTTATGCACGCGCTGCGGGCCTATTGTCACCACGGACTCACACTCTTACGCTCTTACACTCTTACACTCATTCAACCCGGAGACATAGTGTGGTAGTGCACTACCACAAAAACGAGCGAGGAACCAGGTGACTAATGCAACTAAACTTGCTAAAAAACGACGTTTTTTCTGGAAACTTGGAAACCAGCAAAGGCAATCCACGTAAAACTTGGGATCTGAACTCAGTAACCTTAACTGTTGGCTGACAGCCAACAAGTTGAGTTTAAATGTGGCTAGCATTACCCGAGATGTTTGGGATCTGCTATTCGGACGGTCCTTATTACGAAAATAGACGAGTTCACGCTCTTGAGTGCATCATGGGTAATCAGGGCAAGATGGAGAGAAATTCAAAGGTTTGTAAGGAAGTTCAAAACGATGAAAAGTGTTCATAATATGCAATTTTGGGTTTTTTGTTTTCCAAAACAGAAGATATGCACTCAAAGATGTGGCAGAATAAATTTGGAGAGAATGGATGTTGTAGACATGATTTTATTAAAAAGAGTTTCTGCCATGATTTCCCTTAATTCCAAAGGCACAAAATTAAAGAGAATGTATGGAGACAAAAAAAGCAATAACTAGGAATTCCAAACAACGGATACCAAAGTCTAGTTCATCTCAGTAGTTGTAAACATGAACTTATTTGTTTGGTTTATGAAGGAGAAAGTCTATAAAGTTGAGTCATGAACAGTATATTTTGCTTCGAATTTCCATACAAACCTTTGAATTTCCCGCCATGTTGTCCTGATTACCCATGATGCAATCAAGAGCGTGAACTCGTCTATTATTTTGAAAAACAACCCTAATTAACGAAACCATAGAAACTATCAATACAAGAATTTACACTTCGCGAGACATTTTTATTCTTTAAACCTAAATAGCTAGGGTAAAACCAGAATTAATTTTTTCTTAGGGAGGTTGTGACAGGATTTGAACGCTTCATTTGCCCTTACAATACCCATTTTGTAATAATAGTTTTTCAATTTCATTAACTAAAGGCAAGAACGCATAAAGAGGAATCAGAACAAATACGAAAACAACGATAGGTCAAGGTGCGAAATTAACCTCGTGCTTTCTTGGTTTGAAGGAGTCGCCTCGAGTCCCATTTCATGTAAAGGCCAGTGAAAAGTTTCTTCCTGTACTCGGTCATCGTTGAAACATATGTACGATTTTGCTCGCGTTTGACAAGGCCGTCTAAAAACGGAATTTTATGCTTTTCTTCGAATTTCATGGTAAATTTTATGCTAGGATGTCTCAGGTTGAGGTATTTGAGAAATCTTTGTTGTCAAACAGGGTGGAAGTGTCACTGTCATAAATGGCGACCACTTTTTCATTCTTTTGTGTTTATGTTAATTAGACCTACTGCCCTCATTTTGAAACAAATATTCTTTTGAAATTTGCTCGTCGTTGCGAGGCTACAAAGACTTGTTAGCTTTAAAAGAAAAGGAAATTTTATTGGGCCGCCATTATGAAAGAGGTCTATACTCGTACCTAAACCAGACAAATGGACAATCCTTCCTCTCTTGTACCCATTTTTGTTGGAAGAGGCACATGAAAATATTGGCCAGTGCGGTGTCACTTAGAAAAAGAATGGGTACAAGGGAGGAAAGATTGTCCGTTATCTAGGTTAGGTAAGTTCAAATGCTTAAGTATTTTCGTTCCATTGGGGTCAACCTTGGGTTTCATACCAATGTGGTCTTATTTGATTTTTCGGAGAAATTTCAATTAATTAATGAAAATGGACTTGCTGTGGAGGATCAATTTCTACTGAGTTTTGTAAGAAGACTGGAGTACGACTAAAAGATTTAGTATATTCGGTACCAATCGAAGAGGGCACTTGTTCCAAGACATCTCAGCTGTAGGATGCTGATTAGTGGATCGAATTGAACATAATCGTGTAACACAAGACTCATTAAGATCAACAAGTTTATTGTTTTGCCCCCTTACTCTACATTTGCTCTCTGGCTTGCTAGCGATTGATATTTCATTTAGTTTCTGTTTAGTTCTAATGCAAATCAACTACTGTTCAAGCTTTCTTTTTTCTTTCATTACTTGGTGCAGACGGCGCATGTCAACTCTCGATGGTTGACATATGGAAGACAGGGAAGTGAACCACAAACGCCTTCCACGGGATACAGCAAGGCACCATCTTTGTTAGCATGGCTACCAGGAACATATTCTGGATCACCATCGACACAGATGAAATCACTTGAATGTTTGTCACCATGAAGTTGAGTCATCAGATACCCATGATACTCCTCGGTCCATCCAGATGGACAGTCATTCCTTGCGGGCATCATCAGCATTGAACCACGTGACGTCACGAAGCAGACAACACAGGGTGCGTCATGATCATGGAGATTTCTCTTAAAAGGGTCTCCGTTGTATTGATGGACTTCATACTCAGTGCCGTAAATGTATCCTGAGTACTGGTTACCATCATTGTACTTGTCGTACTTTGGATTGTGAGGAAGACAAAGGTAGTTTGCTCCACCACCGTGATGAGTGTAGTGTTCACCCCCAATTATCCCTGAAACGCGAGAAGGGCATGTAAAACGCATTCAGCTTGCTTGGAGATCAAATTAAACAACAGCTCTCACTCCCAAATAAATTACATGTCGAAAGTAATTCTTCAGTCTTTTTTTTAGCGAGATGAGTGTTTCCTATTGAGTAACTTTTTACTATTCCTTTATAAAGTTTTCTGCTCCCGTGTCGACTACTGTGACCACCAGGAAAGGAAAATATTCAAAATTCTACCGCAACCACCTAAATCATGAAGAAAACCAAGTGTGAATCTTTGGTGAGAGCTGTTACGAAATGTCAGGAAACGTTGAATTAAATCGTTCAAGGAAGTTTATACCTTTATAGACGATCTGAGCACCACTGGGACATGTGGTCCTTCCCCATCGAACATACTTCACACCCGACTTTGTAGTCCCCTTTTGTCCTTTTTCTCCTTTGGCGCCTTGAGGTCCCTGGGCTCCAGTCTTACCTACAGCTCCTTGTTGTCCTTTAGGTCCAGGAGGGCCTGGTAAGGGCGTGTTTGTGCCAGGCTTTCCTGGTTCCCCTGTGAGGAAAGAGCACAGAGCGAGTGCCCTCGTATTTGCTGTGTGCTGATGGGAAAAGTTAGAGGGAAGTCGTTCAGAGTGATTCGTTTTCCATGGTCACATTGACCTGCATTTCTTATTCAGCTTATTCAAACGAGTTTAAGGAAAGAAGGGAAAGATGCCTCACTCGGGATGATTCACGAAACTATATTTAGTTTTCCCTTTTAAGTGAGTGTATTTGTTTGTTTGTGTTTTTCTTTTTTGAGTGGGGTAGTTTGTGTCAAATACCTTAAGCAATTTACTGTCATTCATTTATTGTTTAACAAGTTAGAGCTCCTCTCTTAGAAAAACAGGACAATCTCAAAAGCCTTAAACTGTGGTGGAGACCAAAACGGATGATATTTCCTTTGTTCAATGCAGACTCTGTTGGTCCAATGAGACTAATTTTCTCTTTTTTAGTTCTAATGGAAAGGGTTAAAGTGGATTTTAACCTGCATCAAATGGAGTTAACTTTTTCCAAGATCTGGCTCTGTCTCCACAAATTTCAGTGTAAACGCCTTCTTCCGGCCTGTACATTAAATTTCCATGATATATAATGATCCCGATTCCAGGAGGATTTTAAGCAAAAAATAGGTTTAATAATGGGCATCTTCTGCACGGTTTCAGACGTTTTGACGGTAAGACGTCAAAATCTCTATGATAGCTCTGTGAAGTGAAGTTTAAATATTGCCACGTAGTGCAGAGTTTCATTTACCTTTGGAGCCATTTTTTCCATTCAATCCTGGTGTCCCTGGTGTTCCTAATGTTCCTGGTGTCCCTGGTTTTCCTTGTGGACCAGGGGGTCCAAGAGGTCCCATCTTTTCTTTTCCACTGTTTTGGATATGCTTTCCTTTGAGATTGAAAATGGTACAAAACAATTCAATGCCTTAGAGTTCACAAATAGGATGATTTCTTAAAATTCGTAGTTGGTAGTCATATTAATAATAACCTTTAATTACTTTCTTTAAAAAATAACGTGAACAAAATAGTGCTTTTATACCAGACTTTTTTTGCGTTCATGTACTCAGTCTGGTGAGAACTTCCCAAGTAACGGAAGAGTTTATTTTCTGTTGTGCCTCAAACAAATGAAAAGAAATAACTTTTATCACTGAATAACTTTTCTTTTAAATGCCATTATCTTATAATCATGGGTGGGCTCTATATACCAACCCAAAAGGTAGGCTATAAGTGAATTGCAAGAATTCCCACTTGATCCCAGACGAGGGAACCGCATCAGTGCATCAAGTCTATAACAAAATAAAATTGAAGTGTTGATATTCATCTGAATTGTCGATTGTTATCAGATGGTCATGTCTGAGGTAAAAGAAAGGTATTCTGGCTCAAGCAGGTTAAGCATAATAATATTTTAGGGAAAGAACATGTAACTGAAGAACTGTCCGTATTAATTAAATGTTAAAGAGTTTTACAGTGATAGTAAACGTTTGATTGTGTACTAGATCTGATTGGTCGTTTTGGTCGAATGATTTTATTTATTTATTAATTTTTTCCTTGGAGTTGACATTTTACATGATATCCTGTACTGAGTGCCGTAATTAATATGGCTCTTTCCTTCGGGTCTTTGATGATTTTTTTCCAACGCGATTACATGGCCCCATCGTTTTGATAAATACCTCCAAGCGGCGTATTTTCTAAAAACCGTATTTTTACGAGGAAAATCACTTAATTCGTATAATAACTTTAATTTTAGCGAAATAAATTTTCTCTTTCTGCGCAAAAATCATTTCTACTAAACATTTCACTCACACGCACAAAATTGAAACTGTAGCGATAATATTTCCTTTGGAGTTAAATTAACTGGCAACATTTTAATACTGCTAGAAACAAGAATAATTAAGAGGTACCAAGTTTCTGAAGGAAGTTTTAGCCTTCGCTAAATCAATTTCGAATCGAAATTTTATTTCTGAAAACTATAAAAGTGTAAACTCCTAACGCATGAAGCCGAATTGTATAGAAATGTTATCAAATAACTTTGGTGGCCAAGAGAGTCGACGAAGCAAAATACACGACCATTCGAAACAATGAACACTCACTGAAATCAAGAAAAAATTTGAAAAGATTACTCAGTCTCGACCGGAGAAACGACAATACGTTATTTGAGATTGGGAGGATAAGCAGCTATAAATTATCGAGGACAAACCTCTCTTCAACGCTTTTCAGTCGTTTTTCAAAGTCTTGCGGGTTTTGAGTGGTATTTTTCTTAATTCTTCTGCGTTCGCGAAACAGCATCGACTCAGTCTTTTGTCCAGTTGCATGGACATCGTGATTATTTGGACGCTGATCATCCATGGCTGAGATGTGGACCAAAATGGTAAAGCAAATCATTAACACAACAAGGAAACGCAAGCCACCACAAGGGGTTTTCACTCGCGGGTACTTCATAGCTGACGAAATGGTCTTCTTTGATCACTGCCTTCGGTACAAGTGGAGTATCAAGTTGGAGAAACGAAATAAATATACCTTAGGTGAATCACAAGAAAGAAGTTTTATTGATTCTGCAGAGAGCTTCACAAAGATACAAGCTTGAACTTTTTCGCGTTTACAACTGAGATGCTTTTGACTGAACAAAGAGTCACGCGCGTAAATGTCAATATGTCAGTCAACGGATGAAAAATTAGTTGCACCTGGTCTACACAATCAATCTACATCCAAGTGGAATAACAATATTTTGTGACTAAGAAACTCAGATAGCCGACGAAAACAAGCTTTGCCTTTAATGGGACCGCAAACCCTGAAATATTCCCCATGAACAGTTGGACTGCTCAGACAGATTTGCATATAAATATTTCTAGGATGATGATAAGTGCACTCGGTTGGCTTTTCTGAAAGACTAGCAAAGGGTTATGAAATCTAACAGCAGGAAATGACAGTGCTTCATCATTAACTGTTTTCAAACCGTAGTTTTGTTAGGGCGTTCCCATGCCAATTGCCGTTCTCGGCCTGAGGACGACGACGTGAACTGAGCAAATTTTAGGTTATGTGGAGGTCGCGCCGATATTGCGCATACATTGTTGACATATTACAGTTCTTAGAGCGGCGTTCTTACCTATAAGACGACGGATTTAGATTTGTCTGTCTGTACCTTTCTCTTGAACCAAAGAATACAGAAAAGCTAGAGTGACATATTTAATAAGCTTTCGGCGATTTAATGTCTTCGTTCCCCAGGGATCTTTCTGTAAACCAAGTGAATTCAGTGTTGGAATTGAAATGCTCTGGTTGTTGAAATGGAAAGAATTGGGTCATTTGTTAAAGAACTGGAAAAGTTGATATGCCGGAATAAAGTTTGGTCTGTACAATGGGATGAAAATCCTTAATTAACCTTTATCATGAAGGGTTGTCAGTTTGAATAAGATGAAACGTACGCGAACATGTAAATGATGTACTTATGTCTCATTTGTCCATAACAAAGAGCTTTGGCAAGGACGAGGATGCAACGGAAATAGCGACTCGTCCTAAACTAGGTTTTAATGCCGCAAAAAGGCCAGGGCAAAGAGAACGCAACGTATATCATTTGGTTAAAAGAGAAAAAATAAACGTAGTCGGCACTTGTTTTATCAGCTTTTATCATCACGTATTTCTGCCAGTGCTTTGCGACATAAAATCACCGAATTTGAGGTTTTGACAATAACGTGAGGAAACGTTCGTTTCCAATTGACTTTTAGGATACTTCGCCTCATGACATGAACGAGACAGAATAATCGCGGAACACTTACGAAAGCGCAAAGTTTAGATTTTGAGCTGACGTTTTGAGTTCGTCGCCGTCGTAGATGTTAAAGTCCCTAATAAAGTAAAATAGGAATAAATGTAACCACATTCAATCGATGAAGTTTTGACGACAACGTGAACATACTTGCAAGCAATCCTTCATTCTCCATATTTACTTCAATAACGAATTCTTCCAATACAATACACTTGGAGCATTTTCGCCGATATTGTGATACTCGAACAGTACGGGATATAGACGGCAAGCAGGTTTACGATAGCGTCAGAAAATGTTTTCAAGTTACGCTTTCGTTAGCGTCGCTGTCTTCCTTGCAAAGTTATATTAGCAATACAAAACTCTATCACGTTTTATTTACATTCATTTACAGTATGAAAGCAATAACGATTATAAACATCAAAACAGATTTTGTGGGGCTCGATCTTTTTATTCCCCTTCCCTTTGTAGCAGTTTTGCATGGGAAAGGTGGCCTTTGAGTGTACTCACTGAGTTAGTGGTTCCTCTCGTGCTATGGTGTGTGATTTGAGGTTTGGGGATTCCAAAAGCAGCACTGAAACAGGAACAGCAGAGGTAAATTTTGTAACATGAAAGGGCTCTATTGGCATGATTGTAACAACACAAAAAAACAGCAAAATATGCCGGGAGTTGATGACATAATGGGAATGGATGAATAGAATCACGACGAATAAAGATAGGCTGAGTGGTAAGAGTTGTATTTACAATGAAAATTGACCGTGATAAATTCAAGTCAACACAATATTACCAAGTTAAATACAGCTACCAAATTAACAAATCACTGTTGCATGGGGATTTATTGGTCGACTTTATGACTGAAATGAACGTGAACGTTTAAAACTGATGGGTCAACTGGCTAGAAAAGTTTCACTGAGTGAACTAAAGCGAAAAGAGAACTTGAAGCGAGTGATTTTGAGTAATATAACTTTCTTCGCCGTTGACAAAGTACACAACAGAGGTCAACAGAGAGAGGTCGACAGGCAGATCATCACAGAGGTGCGTTCTACGCGACAGAGGAAAAATGGCACGTGTCCGATAAAAAGTGGAACGGTTCCATTCAGTTTTGTAAAGAAACAGTGAATCGCCGAAAACAAAATTAAGTTTTCAAATCTCCTTTTTATCGTGATATGATCTGTGTGTTCGGAATCAAATGTGTAATGGAATAAGACCAGTCTGAGCATCGTGTAACGGGAGGTGGATGGGTCATAACATTATTGTGGTGTTCACTTGGGAAATGAAAGTTCACACAAG
>NC_090894.1:12135756-12140756 GCF_036669925.1 Montipora capricornis
TTCATTAACTAAAGGCAAGAACGCATAAAGAGGAATCAGAACAAACACGAAAACAACGATAGGTCAAGGTGCGAACTAAATTAACCTCGTGCTTTCGTGGTGTGAAGGAGTCGAGTCGAGTCCCATTTCATGTAAAGGCCGGTTGAAAGTTTCTTCCTGTACTAGGTCATCGTTGAAACATATGCATGATTTTGCTCGCGTTTAACAAGGCCGTCTAAAAACGGAATTTTATGCTTTTCTTCGAATTTCATGGTAAATTTTATGCTAGGATCGATGTCTCAGGTTGAGGTATTTGAGAAATCTTTGTTGTCAAACAGGGTGGAAGTGTCACTGTCATAAATGGCGACCACTTTTTCATTCTTTTGTGTTTGTTAATTAGACCTACTGCCCTCGTTTTGAAACAAATATTCTTTTGAAATTCGCTCGTCGTTGCAAGGCTACAAAGGCTTATTAGCACTAAAGCAAAAGGATATTTTCTTGGGCCGCCATTATGAAAGAGGTTAATACTCGTACCTAAACCAAACAAGTACAAGGAAAGGTTACGTTTATACAAACGTTGGCCGTGTAGCACTTATATTTTAAACAGAGTTAACTGAATAGAGGGTAATGGTCAGAGTTTTTCTCTGTCCTTGTGTGGGCCCATTTCCATCAGTAGGGCTAACGCTCACATGGTTCACATGGGATAGAAATCTAGCACTTCACATTACCCTCTATTCAGTTAACTCTGCCTAAACCAAACAGATGGACAATCCTTCCTCTCTTGTACCAATTCTTGTTGAAAGAGGCACATGAAAATACATGCCCAGGACGGTGTCACTTAGAAAAAGAATGGGTACAAGGGAGGAAAGATTGTCCGTTATCTAGGTTAGGTAAGTTCAAATGCCTGCGTATTTTCGTTCCATTGGGGTCAACCTTGGGTTTCATACCAATGTGGTCTTATTTGATTTGTCGGAGAAATTTCAATTAATTAATGAAAATGGACTTGCTGTGGAGGATCAATTTCCACTGAGTTTTGTAAGAAGACTTGAGTACATCTAAAATGTTTAGTATATTCGGTACCAATCGAAGAGGGCACTTGTTCCAAGACATGTCAGCTGTAGGATGCTGATTAGTGGATCGAATTGAACATAATCGTGTAACACAAGACTCATTAAGATCAACAAGTTTATTGTTTTGCCCCCTTACTCTACATTTGCTCTCTGGCTTGCTAGCGATTGATATTTCATTTAGTTTCTGTTTAGTTCTAATGCAAATCAACTACTGTTCAAGCTTTCTTTTTTCTTTCATTACTTGGTGCAGACGGCGCATGTCAGCTCTCGACCGCTGACATATGGTAGACAGGGAAGTGAACCACAAACGCCTTCCACGGGATACAGCGTGGCACCATTTTTGTTAGCATGGCTACCAGGAACATATTCCGGATCACCATCGACACAGATGAAATCACTTGAATGTTTGTGAGTATAACGTTCAGTCATCAGATACCCATGATACTCCTCGGTCCATCCAGATGGACAGTCATTCCTTGCGGGCATCATCAGCATTGAACCACGTGACGCCACGAAGCAGACAACACAGGGTGCTTCATGATCATGGAGATTTCTCTTAAAAGGGTGTCCGTTGTAACCAATGATTTCATACTCAGTGCCGTAAATGTATCCTGCATGCTGGTGACCATCTTTGTACTTGTCGTACTTTGGATTGTGAGGAAGACAAAGGTAGTTGGCTCCACCACCGTAGTGGTTCCAATATTCACCCCCAATTATCCCTGAAACGCGAGAAGGGCATATAAAACGCATTCAGCTTGCTTCGAGATCAAACAACAGCTCTCACTCCCAAATAAATTACATATCGAAAGGAATTCTTTTTTTTAGCGAGATGAGTATTTCCTATTGAGTAACTTTTTACTATTCCTTTATAAAGTTTTCTGCTCCCGTGACGAATCCCTTGACCACCAGGAAATGAAAAAATTCAAAATTCTATGGCAACCACCTAATAATGAAGAGAACTAAGTGTAAATCTTAGTTGAGCGGTATTACGAAATGTTAGGAAGCGTTGAATTAAATTGTTTTAGGAACTTTATACCTTTATAGACGATCTGAGCACCACTGGGACATGTGGTCCTTCCCCATCGAACATACTTCACACCCGACTTTGCAGTCCCGTTTTGTCCTTTTTCTCCTTTGGCGCCTTGAGGTCCCTGGGCTCCAGTCTTACCTATTGCTCCCTGTTGTCCTTTAGGACCAGGAGGGCCTGGTAAGGGCGTGTTTGTGCCAGGCTTTCCTGGTTCCCCTGTGAGGAAAGAGGACAGAGCGGGTGCACTATTATTTGCTGTGTGCTGATGGGAAAATTTGAAGGGAAGCAGTTCAGAGTGATTTGTTTTCCATGGTCACATTGACCTGCATTTCTTATTCACCTTATTCAAACGAGTTGAAGGAAAGTAGGGAAAGATGCCTCACTCGGGATGATTCACGAAACTATATTTAGTTTTCCCTTTTAAGTGGGTGTATTTGTTTGTTTGTGTTTTTCCTTTCTGAGTGGGGTAGTTTGTGTGAAATACCTTAAGCAATTTACTGTCATTCATTTATTGTTTAACAAGTTAGAGCTCCTCTCTTAGAAAAACAGGACAAAAGCGAGGCGGCAAAACTGCATCTGGCAGGGTCTAATGTTCAGAATAAAGAACGGGAAATTGGAACACGATATTTTTCGTTATTTGGAGGAGCGTATTTTACTGTGTTTTTGAAAATGGTGCGATAACAAATGTTTTTAAAACACTCCCTCTTTAGCGACTGGTTGAATTAAATCATCCTGAGTTTGGACAAGTTTTGGATGTCTTTTTGATATTTATAAGGGGTTCTACCATTCTATACAATTTCAAAAGCCCTAAACTGTGGTGGAGACCAAAACGGATAATATTTCCTTTGTTTACTGCAGACTCTGTTGGTCCAAAGAGACTAAGTTTCTCTTTTTTAGTACTAGTATTAATGGAAAGGGTTAAAGTGGATTTTAACCTGCATCAAATGGAGTTAACGTTTTCCAAGATCTGGCTCTGTGTCCACAAATTTCGGTGTAAACGCCTTCTTCCGGCCTGTACATTAAATTTCTATGATATATAATAATTCCGATTCCAGGAGGATTTTAAGCATCAGACAAAAAATAGGTTTAATAATGGGCATCTTCTGCACAATTTCAGACGTTTTTACGGTAAGACGGCAAAATCTCTATGACAGCTCTGTGAAGTGAAGTTTAAATATTGCCATGTGGTGCAGAGTTTCATTTACCTTTGGAGCCATTTTTTCCATTCAATCCTGGTTTCCCTGGTGGACCTGGGGGTCCCATCTTTTCTTTTCCACTGTTTTGGATATGCTTTCCTTTGAGATTGAAAATGGTACAAAACAATTCAATGGCTTAGAGTTCACAAATAGGATGATTCCTTAAAATTCGTAGTTGGTAGTCGTATTAATTATAACCTTCAATTATTTTTTTTTAAAAATAACCTGAACAAAATAATGCTTTTATACCAGACTTTTTTTGCGTTCATGTACTGGTGAGAACTTCCCAAATTACGCAAGGTTTTATTTTCTGTTGTGCCTCAAAACAAATGAAAAGAAATAACTTTTAACACTGAATAACTCTTCTTTTAAATGCCATTATCTTATAATCATGGGTGGGCTCTATACCAACCCAAAAGGTAGGCTATAAGTGAATTGCAAGAATTCCCACTTGATCCCAGACGAGGGAACCGCATCAGTGCATCAAGTCTATAACAAAATAAAATTGAAGTGTTGATATTCATCTGAATTGTCGATTGTTATCAGATGGTCATGTCTGAGGTAAAAGAAAGGTATTCAAGCTCAAGCAGGTTAAGGCATAATAATATTTTAGGGAAAGAACATGTAACTGAAGAATTGTCCGTATTGAATTAAATGTTAAAGAGTTTTACAGTGATAGTAAACGTTTGATTGCATACTAGATCTGATTGGTCGTTTTGGTCGAATGATTTTATTTATTTATTTATTTTTTTCGTTGGAGCTGACATTTTACATGATATCGTTTACTGAGTGCCGTAATTAATATGGCTCTTTCCTTCGGGTCTTTGATGATTTTTTTCCAACGCGCTTATATTGCCCCATCGTTTTGATAAATACCTCCAAGCGGCGTATTTTCTAAAAACCGTATTTTTGCGAGGAAAAGCACTTGGTATAATAACTTTAATTTTAGCGAAATAAATTTTCTCTTTCTGCACAAAAATCACTTCTATACTAAACATTTCACTCACACGCATAAAATTGAAACTGTAGCGATAATATTTCCTTTGGAGTTAAATTAACTGGCAACATTTTAATACTGCTGGAAACAAGAATAATTGCTTAAACATAGTAAGAGGTACCAAGTTTCTGAAGGAAGTTTTAGTCTTCGCTAAATCAATTTCGAATCGAAGTTTTATTTCTGAAAACTATAAAAGTGTAAACTCCTAACGCATGAAGCAGAATTGTATAGAAATGTTATCAAATAACTTTGGTGGCCAAGAGAGTCGACAAAGCAAAATACACGACCATTAGAAACAATGAACACTCACTGAAATCAAGAAAAAAATTGAAAAGATCACTCAGTCTCGACCGGAGAGACGACAATTCGTTATTTGAGATTGGGAGGATAACCAGCTGTTATAACTTATCGAGGACAAACCTCTCTTCAACGCTTTTCAGTCGTTTTTCAAAGTCTTGCGGGTTTTGAGTGGTGTTTTTCTTAATTCTTCTGCGTTCGCGAAACAGCATCGACTCAGTCTTTTGTCCAGTTGCATGGACATCGTGATTATTTGGACGCTGATCATCCATGGCTGAGATGTGAACCAAAATGGTAAAGCACATCATTAACACAACAAGGAAACGCAAACCACCACAAGGGGTTTTCACTCGCGGGTACTTCATAGCTGACGAAATGGTCTTCTTTGATCACTGCCTTCGGTACAAGTAGAGTATCAAGTTGGAGAAACGAAA
>NC_090894.1:12145756-12178256 GCF_036669925.1 Montipora capricornis
AGCAGCAGGATGCTACAATACCAGAAGTTTAAACGGCGGTTTAAGGCTTCATTTCCTGATACCGTATTTTGACGACAATCGCCATGAGATTACGAAACGTCGAAGAAGATGGGTTCAGTTTGTGCTTGAAGAATTTCAAAAGAGAGGCCTGTACTCGACGTTTGGACCGCTTTTGATCAAACGTGACAACACAAATATGAAAGGCGTTTAATTAAACGATTCTCATGACAGAAGGCTCAAGTTACAAGAGAAATGGAAGTCGAAGCAATAAAAAGAAACGAAGCAAAGATAAAATCAGATATTAAATCAAATACACCAGCAGTACAGAACCTGTACTCAATTTGTAAACCATATCTTAGCCCCCCCCCAAAAAACAACAAATTCACCGCTCACCTTGCTTCGTCTCCTGTTTGTTGATACATTTGCTTTCCTCTTACTTTGCCTCATTTTCTGGCTGTTAACTTAAGACTCCATTTTTGAAGGCAAACGGGTTCAAATCCTGGGATGTTGAATCACACAGGACAATTTAACGCCGGGGCAAGCCGGGGCCAACATTTTGAAGGACAAGGTCACTTTCACAAGGTTCTAAACAGCCTTCGAACTCCCCGGCTGCAGCCATAGTACTCGCTAATGTTTCGAAGAAAATCGACACTGTGACAACTTCCACCTACACAATACAGAAGTCAACGAATGAATAAAAGGAACAAATCATGATGAACTGTCGATGCAAGAAGTAACAGCCAAACAAGAAACATACAATCAACGAAAGCAGTCTCGGTAGGTGCGCACAGAGATCACCATGCAGAATACGCAATTATTCCCACTATATAAGCCACGTCAACGTTTCCCTCAAATTTATCGGCCTTCAGTTGTCGTTCTAGTGCTTTGTCAGCTTGTTTTTCCTGTTTCGTAATTGGCAGTGAATTCCTTGTCAGCCTTTGGGTAGTCAGCAAAGGCGATGATATCTTCATCGCTCGAGGCTATATGATCTCGATGGAGATAAATCATGAGCATCGTCTTCCATTTCTATGTCGTAATCCATTTTCGAGTCTTCGGAATAATGACCAGCGTCAGAATCTGACGAGGGGCAAGACATTTTTAACGTTACGTTAAAAGAACTCCTCTATCAAGGAGAAAGCAAATAAAGCCTTTACCTCGTTCCCAGGGTCCCCTGGGAACGAGTTTGGTGAAGCTTGTATCCTATGGGCTCTCAATCTGACGTCACTACCATCGCTCTTCCGAGACCTCTTTTGCGCGGTCGTGATGTTTAAAGGGGCACAGAAAATCTAGTATTTAGCCAGTCGGAAAAAAAATTGGCGCTAGAATGCTCCCAAAACTTCGCTTAATTTTTGAAGAAAAATGTATATTTTTTTGGTTTAGGTGGACTTAAAGTGCGAGGATCAATTCTCTCAATTTTAGCAAAAAACCCGCACTTTAAATATATAGATTTGTTACGGCAGAAAATTCTCTCTTAATTATTGTCACATGATCTACAAAGAAAAAACGAAATGAAGAAGTGAGTAGGATCTATTTTAGCTCCATGCTATCGGAAATTAACTTGCAGTATTCTTTAAAAAATTCGCGAGGAAATTTGCCCAAAACACACCTCAGAGCTTAAGGTGGCTAAAAGCAGTTTCAACACTTTCAAGAGAATGTACTATTTAGAAGAATTGCCTCCACAACACTGTATCACATAACAGCAATGTCATGTTATCATATGAAACGCCCTTATTGCTTCAGTAACACGATGCGTTCATTATCATGACGCAATACGTCACCATAGCAACACGACAGTCATCCAAAAACACCCAATATTTCGTGTTTAGTTGCTTGTATCTCTCACCCCATTTTTAACCCCTGTAAAGTGAATGAAGCTGCTCAAAGCAGTTTAAACACTTTCAAGAGATTGTGCTATTAGAAGGATTGCCTCCACAACACTGTATCACATAACAGCAATGTCATGTTACTATATGAAACGCCCTTATTGCTTAACACAATGCGTTTATTATCACTACGTATTACCAGGAGCCCGTTAGTAGGAGCCTCCATATGCAGTAGATCTTTGAGTCAACCTTTGCGCGTATCTTTCTATTTTTAGAACGAACCCTTGAGCAGGAGACTCGCATTTACATAAATTTACATCAATTTGCACGATTTAAATACAGTGTTGCTGCTTTATTCGTCTTCGTTAGACAACGACTTTATTCTGATTGGCCTTTTAAAACAGTGTGTGCAGAGCAGGAGGAACTCGTGGCGTTCTAAAAATAAAAAAGTCACGGGCAAAGGTTGACTCATAAGGGCGTGTATGAGAGAGGCAAGCTCCTACTCATGGGCTCCGAGTCCAGTAAATTCAGAGCCACCTTAAAAAGTATGAGCAGTTACGGTGGCGCTACATCTTCTCCAAAGAATTTAAACTCTGCAGATCGTTTTACCACGGCCAGCTAATCAGCAATGAAAAATGGTAAAATGTTACTAAAGGTAAAATATAGGGTAGTTTTGGAGGGATTTCTTCCTTCTTTGGTAGCAATTACGTAACAATAATGATCTTATCTTGTAAAGCAATAATTAATGTTTCATATGCTCCAATCACAACACTGCCGTTATAGGAAAGAATGTTGTTGTTAAGTCAATACTTTTAGCAGTAAAGTATCTTTAAAAGGCTGAAACTGGTGTGAGCCACGTTAAATCCATCTCAAATTATTTCTTAACCATCATACCATTTTAAGTCGGGCTGAACATAAAAGTCCCTCCACAATTTATCTCCGTCCCTCCCGGTGGCTTATATGACCCTTACGTTTATATCCTTGAAGACGGAAAGGTTTTGATGAAGAAAAGATGCTCTAAACGGTAGTATGGATCTTAAACAAACATCAAAGATCACATGCCTGAGGTTGTGCATTTTGGATTGATTTAGCACCGAAGCCCGTTTTCACCTGACGATACTCCATGAAATGCAAATACATCACATGGCCTTTAGGTGTGCCGCATTGCTTTATTCGGCACATCCAAGAGTATTTATTCTGGGGCTGCCTTTATGACTAGACAGCCCTACAGCAGCAGTAATTGGGACTGCATGCAGCTACACTAAGTACAAGAACTATGGCGATAGACAGCCAAAAGTGACCTACAATTAGCTTGCGAGACTCAACCGGCGCGGAGAATGGCGCGTAACTTGAACTAATTGACGCGCAGCTCTGTCTTCGCTGTCTTGATCGTCGTGAAATCTGAATCAATGTAACTATATACAGTTACCGTTTAGATAAAAATTTCCCTTTTTGACAAATGGTACGCTGCGAAACGATAAGTGCATCCTTTTCAGATCACGCAACAAATAACTCTAATTGCTTCCATATAAAGCCGTCGTTTTAAGTTAAGTCGCTCTAAATAGGGAGAAATCAGTTACACCTTCAAATTGCTAAAGCATTTCTTCATAGGAAATCTTGTAAAAAGTTGATTTCGTGTAATGATGGGCGGCGATCGTGAGTGTTCGTGACAGATCGTATTAAAAACGAGTAAACTGGAAGGTGCACCCTTACTCTCAAGAGAATTCAGGGGGCGGTGCTAAGGCAAGCTTCAATGACGCGGATATATGAAAAAAATGCATATTTATGAGAAAAATGTCTCATTAGCTCGGGGTAATCACAATAATTCAAATTTCCAAGCAAATCGCCCTATTCCAAACCATTTTGACTCAGTATTTGCATTTACTAAATTACCAAACATGAGCAAGAAACGAAAATTTATCTATGCGCATACGACATTTTTAAATTCCCATATAAACTTTCTCAAAAATCCTTCAAATACTAAATCAAATTTCCAATAGTTTCTCTTGGTTTCTTTTGCTTTATGAAAGTCTCGTTTTTTTGCAACTTACAAGTTGAAATTTGTGACCAGATACGCTCCTTAAATTGAGCTTGAGGAGAGGAGTTCGGACACTTATGACGCCATTTCTTTATAAATTTCAACCATCAGTCATTAAATTTCACGCGGTGCTATTATGCTAATAAGATTTTAACTCCTGCATATCAATGATGTCCGGCCATTCTGCGCCATGAGCCTGTACACTGTTTCTATGGTGATTGAAACCAAAGTTGTGATTGGTTGATTTAAACTGCAACTTTGAATGTGATTGGCTTATTGAACTGTCCGATAACAACTTGGCATTCAAATTAGTGGTAAATCTGAGTTTTTTTAAAGGAATCACAATCGAGAAAATTGTAATTTTTATGATTAGAAAGGAAATAAACACCTTCCCTCGCAATCTCGACCCCAGAGCTCTTCTCTTTTGCGTAGAGCTGAGCCTTGGGTCCTGCGCAGACATAAGAACCGAGGCCCTGGTGACGAAAATGCTTCCCTCGAAAAAAGCCTCATTTGTAATCATTAATGTGCTGCTTAATTAATCCAAAGAAACGTAAAGGCCGCTGTGCTCCATCGCGAAATTCAATTTTATAAATGTTTGGTATGTCTTTCACTTTTACTTCTCTGTCTAAACTATCTCATCTTGGCAGAAGCCGGAAAGAAACACTAACAGTGTAAACGCATTTAACTTAACAAACTCACCTATTCCGACCTGGAATAAAGACGTTGAGTAGGAGGCAAAAAATTGCAACTTTAAATGGCAAAATCGGTATATTTGTGATGGGGAAACCCGCGCATTGTTTTTGTCATCACGGGCGCCACGTGCGCACAATTAGTTGTTTTCCCTCTTCAGGCTGTCACCCCTTGTCCAATGAAAATTATTTCAGTTTGTCAACTCTATTGGGCCATTTTCGAGTTGTTGGTTGTCTTGGTTTCGATGTGAGTCTTGGTGCTCAACTATTGGAAGGGAAATGAGTTTGATTTGCATAAGAATAGTTACGCAACTCATTTCCATTTGAATGGTTGTGTATCTAAACTCACTTTGAAACTGAGGCACGCAGCAACTCCGAAATAAGGTATTGGTGTCCTTCCTTAAACGCTGCAGCTGTAACCTCCCTTATGTTCAAGTGCTCTTGGCCCATTCTCAGCTAACTGGGACCATTCGCAGTTTGTAAAGTCAAAAAATGAAGTGTTACCGATTTTCATTTTACTAACATTTCTGAATATGATAACTTTTAAACTTCCTTTTTCTGAATTTGCGCAATTAACGACCAAGTAGTTTGCAAGTTAAACGAAAAAATGTTCAACCCTTCTTGTGAAAAAAAGAAACTTGTGATTTTTAGGGCCTCGATAGGAAAAACTTAACTTTAGTAATGGATAAGTATCATTGCAAGTCAACTTTTGTCGTTTTTACTAAACATGTATATGGGGAAAAATTAATTTGCTTTGTTATTTGTACTAACTTGTAACTTGTCAGAAATAACTTTTTAACAATTTTACAAGTTTAATTATATTTTTATCGAAATGAAAATTCCATTTTTTATGTTTTCTGTTACGTTTTAACTTCGCGAATGTAAAAGTCCCCATTCATCTAACTATAAATGCTACAAACGAGACTATTTAACTACAAACTTTTTAATTGGTATGTTACGCCGAAAGATTAGCGGAAACGGCCTGAAACATGGTAACGTAATTTACAAATGACAGTAACGTAATTTACACTGTCTCGCTATTACTCTATAACACACTATTACACTATAACACTGATAACAATCTATTCCTGATAACGGTATAAAATCACAGGTTTACCTAAACTCATGCTCTGTAAGCTTTCATTCTCATGAAAGAAAATGTGAACTACACACTTTCGATTAACTACTACTGATAAACTTGAACAACACAATTAAATTGAAAAATTGACTATGACCTTGGACGGAGTATTAATAACAAGGCGTTCGAGTTTCTGCAGTTCTTTGCAATGTAAACTTAATTTCAATATGTGATTTATGTTCTTTTTTCTAGTTGGTAACGTAATTTACATCCACTCATAAAGCAATAGAAATGGAATATGAAAAGCAGTTATCAATCAAACTACGCCACTTTTCAGTTCCTTCTGACAAAAGTAGCACAACCAGTGTTTTCAGTAAAGTTTTCAGTTCATTGTTTTAGCTCAAAACGTACATGCCGTTGCTCGATCAGTTCAACGGTTACATCTGTAACCTTAAAGGTGCGCCCAGTTCTGCCAAGGGGGACCGTAGGCTCGATTACGCAGAGAATGCTGTGTCTTTCAAGCCACAAGACATCCTTTCGAGCAGGCCACTTTAAACTGTTTCCTTTTCCTCTTGTCGTGAAGGAGACCTACAACTCATCGTCATCTTCGTCAATTTGTACGCGGCTAGTTTATCTTTGTGGCCAACGTATCAATTTCCTTCATAGTCGGCAGATACCCAGTCATTGACAAGTATGGCAAGGTGGCTGTCAAGGGGACCACTAAACTTCATTTAAGATGGTGACTGCTTTCCACCCACAAGTTGAGTCTGCTTGGAATCCTTCGTCACGAAGGCAGTTACTGCAGTAACAAGAGGTCTCTCTTACCAGTACTTTTTCTGCTGAATTGCCAACCACAGAATGAAGTTTCATCGTTTTTGGAATCCCCTTGACTTCTTTGTATTTTCCTTCAAGGTATGCTACTGCTTTACCATACTCTTCTTTACTGTAAAATCTGTACGCGACTGAGGAGCTAGTTTTACTCGTTGAGGCCCGCTCGAAAAAGTCATTGACATCTTGGATCTTGACTTTACCTGTCTTTACTGCCTCGTCTGCCATCCTCTTTGCGGTTCCTCCCACTCCATCGCATGACCCTTTTCCGTGACCGGCTAGCTTTGAAATAGTTCCACACAGCCGGAAACCCAAGCTCACTCTTGTGATTAGCTGTCACAGCAAAGATAGTCTTGTTTCGGTACTGTGAGGTGGGGCTGTCTGTCCAATAGTAGATGCAAGTCAGCGGTGTGACCAAACCCTTTAACTCAGATAGGAACTTCTTAAGTATTAGGTATATCGATGATGAGTTGTGGGATAGCTCATCTGATACGAATACAAAGCTCTTGTGCTTTAAGTGGCCATCAGCATCTTTGAAGTAAACCACGACAGGATGAAGACTTACCATAACCCTATTCCAATACGCACTCTGGACTTCATCACAGGACTGGCAAAGGGTGTTCTCGGCAAAGTCCATTTGAGCTATTACCTCACCCTTTGGAAGGTTTTCTTTTAGACGTTTTAGCTGGGAATACTGCAGAGTCACTCGATTTGCGTGTCCTCGGAACTTGCTCACTGCATTTCTACAACGTTGATAAATTTCGCCTTGGAAACTGCGCTTTTTCCCATCTTGATCTTCTACCTGTTTCCACCGCTCATACTCTACTGATGGGCATGCTAGGATCTCTTTTATTTGCTCATCATTATTTTCAGCAATAAACTTGTCAGGGTTGACAGTGGTGGTGGCTTCTTTGCCTTTCAGAGCACGTAGTAAGAGGGTCAGGTTTTGGTGATGCTGACAAAGACAGGTATTACGGGAAGTGAAAGATGCCAGAATTATGTGCTTTGGCTTCAGTCGGCAAAATGTTGCATGGGACATCCTTTGGTCTGGGTTTTCTGCTTTGAACTTGTCAAAAAAGTTGTACAAGTAATCGCACAGGATGCGCTTCTGCACCTTAACGCTTGTTTCATCTCTCTTTGCATCGTTCTTTCCTGGCATCATTCGGCTATTATCATCCCTTTCCAGGAAAGCTTTAACCATCTCTTGCTTGGCTTGATGGATCTGAAGGAGGCGCGTCCTCTTCTCCATAACACAGGACTTACTTTGGGACTGCATTAGACTATTCCTCGCCAGTCTGGTCTCCTTGTTCATCCTTCTAAGAAGCCTGCACTTCTTCACGATTTTTCCAGAGATGATATTTCGAATAACCTGGTTGCTTCGGTTAGTCTTATTTAATCGGGCTGATTCACGAATCTCGTCCACCAGGACGTTGCTGAACAGAAGCCTCTTTACTTCCGGTAAATTACGTTACGGTAACGTAATTTACATTATCTTCAATATTATTTCTAGCGATTATATAATGACAGTAATATTAAAACTGATACATGAATTCTTGAGTTCCTAGAAGGCAAATATATATTTGAACACCTGTTACCAACTTGCTGTATTCCGTAGGTAAATTATGGGAATAAATTTCAGTAATGTAATTTACGTGCAAATTGCCCAAAAGCCTTTCGTTTGTTTATTTTTTCATGGAGTTTGGATAGTCCCCTGTTATGTTTGCTGTGATTAAAACAGAAAGACGAAAGGGATAAAAAATCGTAATACACATATCAGAATGCAAAATTTGTCAGTCAATCACTTGCCCTGCAATCATGGTAACGTAATTTACCCAAAATCATTGGACAGCATCTCTTGACAATATTCACGGAAGGCAAAAAAGGTGTCAAGCTTACAGCTCTTATATTTATAATCATCTGTGTAATATGTACAAAATGGGCACATCTTCAATGGAAAGTCTAAAGCGTTTACTGGCTTAAAGGTCATTTGAAAGTACATTTTCTTCCGTGTGACAGGCTATTTTCAGCAACATTGGATAACATAAATTCTCACCAGAGAGTAACCCGAAAAGCTAATTCGATGAAATTTCTCCGGGTATTTCCTTTGGTGTTTAAGATCAAAATAAAACACATTTCAGTGATATAGAATGTCAGATACGAAAAAGCCCAAAGCGTGTGACATCAAAGGTCCCTGTTAGCTGAGAATGGGTGTCTTGTAGTTGAAAGGGATGCACAAATTCCTAGTATATGGATGAGCGCAGAGCGAACCGCGGGGAAAAAGCACATGACTAGAAACATGAAGGCCGTCATGAGCAAAGTGAAGAGACTCGACAGAACGCGGCGCCGAAGTAAACTCAACAGTAATATTATAATTATGATTCTCCCAAACGCTTTTCATTCAGTCAGTCTCTCTCAACCACAACCCGACAGGTGTTCCAAGTTTTCAGTGTTTTTTTCTCAGCGCAGGAAATCACGTAAACTTGCAATTACACCAGCTTCACAAGTAATTTATACGGGAGTATTTCTTCTTTTCACGGCAACAGCCTAATATTTGTTTTTAGTGTTTGTTTTTTGCTTTGACTTTCAATTGTTCACAATACCATCTCATGATTTGAAAGGAGGCCGTCATATATAGTATCGAATTCACGTAACAACTGCCCTAAAAGAAATTCAACAAACGAAATTTGAAAAAAGAAACTTACACGAAATATTGGTTAGAGAACGTTAAGTGGTTCAGCTTGGCCCAGTCTTGATATATTTAAACAAGACGTTGGCGCCCAAACTAGTTGGAAATGTTTTTCGTGGAAACAGTTTTAATGAAAGACTTAACTCCGTTTCACAAAGAACGTACGTGGTTACAATTTCAGTTGCTTCAATGGATTTTCAACAAAACAATGGTACTTTCGGAAGAAGTACTTATAGGCACGTTTTTTCATCAAAATACTCTTAGAAAGTACAGATATCGTTTGATTGCATTCAAAATTGAACCGTGACACCAATCAGCGAACTTTGTCTATTGTTTGCCAAAATATCGAAACTGAGACAAAAGTAGGTCATTTTGGAATCTTCAGGTGAAGTTATCGTTAGTCAGTTAATCCATAGATACTAACCGATGATTTGTGATTTCCATTATTTTCAGTAAACCCGGTTTCCCGCAGTCTGGAATGTATCTTGGATCTCGTGCAGAGTCCCAAAGCGGTGACGACACATTACCATGACGCTAAAATTTCAGATCCAAATCACGCCTCCGCATTCACATGCAAAATGGCGACGTTCTCTTAGACTTCGCAGTTTTCTTTCTTCTTTGAGGAAAAAAAGTCAATCAAAATGAGAAAACACTTTAAGTCAGGTCACATTGAAGCATTTACGTATTATGTATCAAGAAATAATATTCCGTCTGAGTAAATGAGCTCAGCTGTACTGCTTGGAAGTGAGGCGCATGTTGCCATAGGCCACTTTGGAAAATACCATAATACTCTTTGTTTGTCCTACCAAATTTTGCATAAGCATTGTTTCCAGTTTCTCTTGGGACTTACAATGGTCCCAAGAGAAAACAAAAACAATGCTTATGCAAAATTTGGGGGAACAAACAAAGAGTGTTATAGTATTTTCCGAAGTGACCTATTGCAATGTCATCGAAGTAATTCTGAAAGCGGGAGATCTTTCGATGACGGGGTTATCGAGAGTTAGGTAAATATATGTGGTAGCAATGAAAACGCACAAAAAGAAGGTTTCTGTCTTGCCAATCACTACTTAGCTATTCAGGCTAATCACTACTGTTCTGGCGCAAATTCACTGGCCTAAGGTTCATTGATATAGACATATTTGATTGTTTACTACTCGAGTACGCGGCAAAGTTACTGCTGGCTCAGTAGTTTAGGGAGAGCATACTTGTCTTGTCTTGTATAAAACAGGGAATTAGAGGCTACGGGGCTTCGTAATCTGATATGGCACAACTACCCTTTGTGAATTTTGAGATTTCTCAGACGCAAATAATCAAATCGGTTCATCATTGCTCACTGACGGGCGTGCTTTGTTAGATAATACATTAAGATAAATGCGGTCACCGTTAGTAATGATCCAGTGGTTCATCCCAGATAAGTCAGTGGAGGATTTGTCTAAACCTTGCAAAAGTTTAAAGGTCATAGCCCTAGCCGTTGCTTTTGAGGCGCTGCATCTGGAGAAATTCAATTAGCAATGACTGCACATTTTGGTTCCATTGGAGTCAACCTCGGATTAATTTTGATTTGTCGGAGAACTTTCAATTAATTAATGGAAAAATAATTGCTGCGGGAGATGAGTCAGTTTAAGTTTTTCTACTGTGTTGTAAGAAGACTTGAGTACATCTAACATGCTTAGCATATTCGGTACCAATCGAAGAAGGCACTTGTTCCAAGCATCTCAGCTGTAGGGTGCTGATTAGTGGATCGAATTGAACATAATCGTGTAACACAAGACTCATTAAGATCAACAAGTTTATTGCTTTGCACCCTTACCCTACATTTGCTCTCTGGCTTGCTAGCGATTGATATTTCATTTAGTTTCTGTTTAGTTCTAATGCAAATCAACTACTGTTCACGCTTTCTTTTTTCTTTACTTGGTGCAGACGGCGCATGTCAACTCTCGACCGCTGACATATGGAAGACAGGGAAGTGAACCACAAACGCCTTCCACGGGATGCAGCAAGGCACCATCTTTGTTAGCATGGCTACCAGGAACATATTCTGGATCACCATCGACACAGATGAAATCACTTGAATGTTTGTGACTATGATTTTCAGTCATCAGATACCCATGATACTCCTCGGTCCATCCAGATGGACAGTCATTCCTTGCGGGCATCATCAGCATTGAGCCACGTGACTTCACAAAGCAGACAACACAGGGGGCGTCATGATCATGGAGATTTCTCTTAAAAGGGTCGCCGTTGTATTGACTGACGTCATACTCACTGCCGTAAATGTATCCTGTATGCTGGTGACCATCTTTGTACTTGTCGTACTTTGGATTGTGAGGAAGACAAAGGTAGTTGACTCCACCACCTTGATGGAGGTGGTTTTCACCCCCAATTATCCCTGAAACATGAAAGGGATATGTAAAACGCACTCAGCTTGCTTGGAGGTCAAAAAACAGCTCTCATTCCCTAATAAATTACATCTCGAAAAGAATTCATCAGGGATTTTAAGCCTTATTTGCCATTCTATGTTTTCCCTCAGTCTTTTTTTTAGCGAGATCAGTATTTTCGCTTGAGTAATATTTTACTATTCCTTTATAACGTTTTCTGCTCTCATGACAACTCCTGTGACCACCAAGAAAGGAAAAAAAAAGACAGAATTCTATCACAACCACCCAAACCTGAAGAAAACGAAATGTGAATGTTAGTTGAGAGGTATTACGAAATGTTAGGAAGCGTTGAATTAAATTGTTTTAGGAACTTTATACCTTTATAGACGATCTGAGCACCACTGGGACATGTGGTCCTTCCCCATCGAACATACTTCACACCCGACTTTGCAGTCCCGTTTTGTCCTTTTTCTCCTTTGGCGCCTTGAGGTCCCTGGGCTCCAGTCTTACCTATAGCTCCTTGTTGTCCTTTAGGACCAGGAGGGCCTGGTAAGGCCTTGTTTGTGCCAGGCTTTCCTGGTTCCCCTGTGAGGAAAGAGGACAGAGCGGGTGCACTATTATTTGCTGTGTGCTGATGGGAAAAGTTGGAGGGAAGCAGTTCAGAGTGATTCGTTTTCCATTGTCACATTATTCAAACAACTTGAATAGAAAGACAGGGAAAGATGCCTTACTCGGTGTGATTCACGAAGCTATATTTAATTTTCCCTTTTAAAAAAAGAGTGTATTTGTTTGTTTTTTTCTTTTTTTGAGTGGGTTAGCTCATCTGAAAAACCTTTAACAATTTACTGTCATTCATTTATTGTTTAACAGGTTATCTAGAACTCCTCTCTTAGAAAAAAAAAACCAGGATAAATGCGATGCGGCAAAACTTCATCTGGCAGGGTCTAATGTTAAGAGTAAAGAAGGATGGGAAATTGAAACACGATATTTTTTTTCTTATTTGGAGGAGCAACGTCACTAGGCGTTTCAAACAAGTTTCAGAAAAATACATTAATTTCCAGCACACGCATTATTATGTTGCTGCAATGATCAACGAAATGCCGCATGTTCATGTTTTGCATTTTTTAATCTAAATATTAGACCCTTAGCGGATGATGAAGTTTTCGCATGGGAAGTCACGTGTTTATAATGTATTTTTGAAAATGATGCGATGGCAAAGGTTTTTAAAACACTTCTCATTTAGCGTCTGGTTTAATTAAATAATCCACTGTTTGGACAAGTTCTTTTTGATCTCTATAAGGCTCTCCCATGCTATACAATTTCAAAAGTCCTAAACTGTGATGGAGACCAAAATGGATGATATTTCCTTTCTTCACTGCAGACTCTGTTGGTCCAATGAGACTAATTTTTTCTTTTCAGTAATAACGGAAAAGTTTAAAGTCGATTTGAACAGACATTAAATGGGGCTAACTTTGGTGTCTCACAAACGGCCTCAAATTTCGATGTAAACGCCTCTTTCTCCTAAATAATTAAATTTCTTATATAATTTCCAGGAGAATTTAAGCATCAGACAAGAAATAGTTATGGATGTCTTCTTCACAGCAAAGCTGTTTCACCAGACGACAGCGAAATCTATGACAGCTCTATGAATCAAAGTTAAGTCAGTTTTAATATATTTCCACTTGGTCTCTGAGTGTAAGGTTTCGTTTACCTTTGGGGCCTGTTTTTCCATCCGAACCAGGGTTACCAGCCAATCCTGGTGTCCCTGGTGGACCAGGGGGTCCAGGAGGTCCCACCTTTTCCTTGTTTTGGATATTCTTTCCTTTGAGAATGAAAATAGTACAAAAGCATTCAGTGTCTTAGAGTTCACCAATCGGTCATTCCTTAAAAATTGTTGTTGGCAGTTATCTTAACCTTGAACTACTTTCCTTACAAACATAACCTAACGAAAATAACATCTTTATGCCAGAATTTTGTTGCGCTCAAGTACTGGCATGAACATCACACATGGGAGAGTTTATTTTCTGTTTTGTCTCTAATAAATAAAAAACTGAGAAATAACTGATCTTTTGAATATCATTATCTTATAATCATGGGTGGGTTTGATACCAACCCAATAGGTAGGCTGTAAGTGAGGAGTAAGAATCTCCACTTGATCCCAGAGGAGGGGACCGCATCAGTGCATCAAGTCTACAAAAAAAATATATTAAAGTGTTGATATTCATCTGAATTGTTGATTGTTATCAGATGGTCATGTCTGAGTACTCAAGCTCAAACAGGTAAAGGCATAATTATATATTAGGGAAAGAACATATAACTGAACAACTGTCCATGTTGAGTTAAATGTTACAGAGTTTTACAGAGATGATGCAAACTTTTGATTGCGTACTAGATCTATCTGATTGGAACAAGCCCTGCAGACATGTGGAAGTTTTCTGGTGGTTTGATTTTATTTCTTTAATTTAATTTAATTTATTTTTTTTTCGTTTGAGCTGACATTTTACATGATATCCTGAATAGAGTGGCGTAATTGATATGGCTCTTTCCTTCGAGGCTTTTATTGATTTTTTTTTTCAACGCGTTTACATCACTTGCCCCATCGTTTTGTTAAATACCTCCAAGCGGGGTATTTTCTAAACAACAAGTTTTGCAAGGAAAATCACTTAATTGGTATAATAAATTTAATTTTAGTTAACTAAATTTCCTCTTTCTGCGCAAAAATGGACAGACATATTCACTTCTACTGAACATTTCACACACACGCACGAAATTGAAAATGCAGCAATATTTTAATACTGCTAGAAACAAGAATAACTAAGAGATACCAAGTTTCTCGGCTGAAGGAAGTTTTAGCCTTCGCTAAATCATTTTCGAGCCGAAATTTTATTTCTGAAAATTATTAATTAAAGTGTAAACAAACTCCAAACGCATGAAGCCCAATTGTCTAGAAATGTTATCAAGTTTAAACAAACTCCTAACGCATGAAGCCCAATTGTATTATTTTGGTGGCCAAGAGACTCGACGAAGCACTTTTTGGCATCATGATTCTTATTTCGCGAAAATACACCATTGGAAACAATGAACAAATCAAGAAAAAATTGAAAAGATTACTTAGTCTCGACCGGAGAGATGACAATACGTTATATTTGAGATTGGGAGGATAAGTAGCTATAAATGATCGAGTACAAACCTCTCTTCAAGGATTTTCACTCGTTTTTCAATGTCCTGTGGGTTTTGAGTGGTGTTTTTCTTAATTCTTCTGCGTTCGCGAAACAGCATCGACTCAGTCTTTTGTCCAGTTGCATGGACATCGTGATTATTTGGACGCTGATCATCCATGGCTGAGATGTGGACCAAAATGGGAAAGCAAATCATTAACACAACAAGGAAACGCAAGCCACCACAAGGGGTTTTCACTCGCGGATACTTCATAGCTGACGAAATGGTCTTCTTTGATCACTGCCTTCGGTACAAGTGGAGTATCAAGTTGGAGAAACGAAATAAATATACCTTAGCTGAATCACAAGAAAGAAGTTTTATTGATTCTGCAGAGAGCTTCACAAAGATACAAGCTTGAACTTTTTCGCGTTTACAACTGAGATGCTTTTGACTGAACAAAGAGTCACGCGCGTAAATGTCAATATGTCAGTCAACGGATTGAAAATTATTTTCACCTGGTGTACACAATCAATCTACATCCAAGTGGAATAACAATTATATTGTGACAAAGAAACTCTAAGCGATAGCCAAGGAAAACAAGCTTTGCCTTTAATGGGACCGCAACCCTGAAATATTCCCCATGAACAGTTGGACTGCTCAGACAGATTTGCATATAAATATTTCTAGGATGATGATAAATGCACGTGGTTTCAAAGTAACTTTGCTCGGTTGGCTTTTCTGAAAGACTAGCAAAAGGTTATGAAATCTAACAGCAGGAAATGACAGTGCTTCATCATTAACTGTTTTCAAACCGTAGTTTTGGAAGCGTGTTTCCATGCCAATTGCCGTTCTCGGCCTGACGACGACGTGAACTGAGCAAATTTTAGGTTATGTGGAGGTCGTGAGCATCTGAAAATAACTTTTCAATTGTCCATGTAGGGTACTGTAAAAATAACATTCTACATCTGACTTAATTGACGACGGTCTGTGCAATCGGAGAGCGCCGATCTTGCGCATACATTGTTGACATATTACAGTTCTTAGAGCGGCGTTCTTACCTATAAGACGACGGATTTAGATTTGTCTGTTTGTACCTTTCTCTTGAACCAACGAATACAGAAAAGCTAGAGTGACATAAGCTTTCGGCGATTTAATGTCTTCGTTTCCCAGGGATCTTTCTGTAAGCCAAGTGAATTTTGTGTTAGAATTAAAATGCTCTGGTTGTTGATAGAAACAATTGGGTCATTTGTTGAAGAACTGGAAAAGTTGACATGCCGAATGAAATTTGGTCTGTACATGCGATGAAAATCCGTCCTTAACCTTTAGCATGAACGGTTGTCAGTTTGAATAAGATGAAACGTACGCGAACATGTCGTAAATGATGTACTTATGTCTCATTTGTCCATAACAAAGAGCTTTGGCAAGGACGAGGATGCAACGGAAACAGCGACTCGTCCTAAACTATGTTTTAATGCCGCAAAAAGGCGTGCTGCAGTTGCATCATATATTTCTGAACAGATTTCTTTTCCGTCCTCTGGAAAACAAGAAAGTAAAGCAGAGTTTAAGAAACGACGAAGGCCAGAGTAAAGAGAACGCAACGTATATCATTTGCTTAAAAGAGAAAAAATAAACGCAGTGGGTACTTGTTATCACGTATTTCTGCCAGTACTTTGCGACATAAAATCACCAAATTTGAGCCGGGTTTTGACAATAACGTGAGGAAGCGTTCGTTTTCAATTGAGATTTAGGATACTACGAAAGCGCAAAGTTTATATTTTGAGGTGATGTTTTCAGTTCGTCGCCTTCGTAGATGTTGAATTCCCTAATAAAGTAAAATAGGAATAAATGTAACTACATTCAATCGATGAAGTTTTGACGACAACGTGAACATACTTCCAAGCAATCCTTCATTCTCCATATTTACTTCAATAACGAATTCTTTCAATACAATACACTTGGAGCATTTTCGCCGATATTGTGATACTCGAACAGTGCGGGATATAGACGGCAAACAGGTCTACGATAGCGTCAGAAAATGTTGATTCATTTTTCAAGCTTTCGTTAGCGTCGCTGTCTTCCTCTCAAAGGTATATTAGCAATACAAAACTTTATTACGTTTTATTTAAATTCATTTACAGTATGAAAGCAATAACGGTTATAAACATCAAAACAGATTTTGTGGGGCTCTTTTTATTCCCCTTCCCTTTGTAACAGTTTTGCATGGGAAGGGTGGCCTTTTAGTGTACTCACTGAGTTAGTGGTTCCTCTCGTGCTATGGTGTATAATTTGAGGTTTGGGGATTCCTAAAGCAGCACTAAAACAGGAACAGCAGAGGTAAATTTTGTAACATGAAAGGGCTCTATTGGCATGATTGTAACAACGCAAAAAAACAGCAAAATATGCCGGGAGTTGATGACATAATGGGAATGGATGAATAGAATCACGACGAATAAAGATAGGCTGAGTGGTAAGAGTTGTATTTACAATGAAAATTGACGGTGATAAATTCAAGTCAACACAATATTACCAAGTTAAATACAGCTACCAAATTAACAAATCACTGTTGCATCGGGATTTATTGGTCGACTTTATGACTGAAATGAACGTAAACGTTTAGAACTGATGGGTCAACTGGCTAGAAAAGTTTCACTGAGTGAACTAAAGCGAAAAGAGAACTTGAAGCGGGTGATTTCGAGTAATGTAACTTTCTTCGCCGTTGACAAAGTACACAACAGAGGTCAACAGAAGGCAGATCATCACAATTTTGAGGTGCGTTTACACGACAGCGGAAAAATGGCACGGGTCCGATAAAAAGTGGAATAGTTCCATTCATTTTTGTAAAGACACAGTGAACTTTTATCAGTTCGGCTACAGGACCATAGGCGCCTATGGTTCCGTAGCTTAACTGATAAAAGTTCACTGTTTCTTTACAAAAATGAATGGAACCGTTCCACTTTTTATCGGACCCGTGCCATTTTTCCTCTGTCGTGTAAACGCGCCTCAAATGTCGTGATATCGGACGATCTACACGAGTCCACATTTTTTTTGAGTCAAAACGAGCTATCGCCTTTAACAGCAATTCAGGGGATTAAAATAGTTTATTTGATTGTCATGCGGCACAACAGCGTCAACAGTTGTCTTTAGGCGAAAGCGACGTGACAAAAAAGCAAATTGCCAATAAGCGCAAAATAGCGGCGCTACAAAGATTCGATTGAAAAATAGGATTCGTGAACTCGTTCTTGCTATACTTGACAAATTTCAACATCGCTCTTCAACAAAATCGAACGGATGTTAAAGCAAATGTTGAAGGACCTTGAAGCCTTTCATTTGCGCGGGGTCTAGTCTCGAGTATGCATGATGCTTACCATACTCAGTTCTCACTGTAAAAAATTACGAAAGTGTTGAAGGAATATATAATAAGGGGCAGGAAAGAGAGTGTTTACATACAAACGCCGTAGGAAGTTCACTAGTTCGTATTGGAATAAAAATTCTACTTGTGTGAAGTTTTATTTCACAAGTGAACACCACAATAATGTTATGACCCATCCGCCTCCCGTAACACGATGTTCAGACTGGTCTTATTCCATTACACATTTGATTCCGAACACACAGATCATGTCACGATACAAAGGAGATTTCAAAACTTAATTTTGTTTTTGGCGATCAAGCATGAATGTGTCTCGGTTGCGAAAATTGCCGTTAAAGCCTCCTGAATTTTTCATTTGTCATGATAAGACAATTGTTAAGTTAAGTGTGCGGGGATAACTTCTGGCAATTTCGTCTCATGATAACCCGCTGCCGGCACGAGAGCCCAACAAAATAGGCCATTTTCGAAATATCAAAATATTCGGGTCGATAGTGAGTCAGTGAGGACAAAAACAAAAGAAACGCGTTGGAATGAATTTGAAAAATATTTGCATATCATCCATTTTCCTTTGTCTTTGGGCGTGTTTTCACGCCAGCCGATTGTCTCGCTTAACATTTTTGTCCTCTATTAAACCTCTCCTTTCTTTTAATATATCGAAAAAGGCCTATTAACTACTTCCAACATGATCTCTTCTCTAAATTAACGATTATCGTTAATTCGTAATTAGCTTTGAATAAAATTTACTGTTAACGTCACTTTAGGACACTGTGTCCCAGGACTTGTGGTAGCACAGAAAATAAGGAAATTAAAAAATAATATCCGTGGATTAGATTCGAACCCGGAGCTTCTATTTTATCGGAACCACTTCTTTCCGCTTCACCACTGAAGATTCTCAAAAAAATATATATCTATTAGCGTGACTTTAGGGGCATTTTGGCGCAAACAATTTTTTGATTTGGTTTAAATCTCGATATTTGATGGTCTGTTCAATACGTAAAATTTGCCGTAAAACTCCGACACGTTGGCCAATATACTGCTCTGTTGGCCGCACTAGCTACCGAAACAAAACAGATATGGGTCTAGCTGCTATTGTGACGTAAAAGCCGGAGTTTTATAAACATTTAACTAGTTCAATGTGGATTTTTTGACTGCAGTTTACATGGGTAGCAGCAGAATGCAACAATACCAGAAATTGAAAAGACGGTATAAGGCTTCATTTCATGATACCGTATTTTGACGACAATCGCCATGAAGCCATGAACGTCGAAGAAGATTGGTTCAGTTTGTCACAGTGCTCGAAGCATTTCAAAACAGAGGACTTCACTCGACGTTTAGACCGCTTTTGATCAAACGTGACAACACAAATATGGAAGACGTTTCATTAAACACCTATTTCTAATACGATTCTCCTTGCAGAAAGCTCAAGTTATAACAGAAACGATCTGTTGAATACGAATAAAATTAGCGGTAAAATACTGCCATGTTAGCCGCGCTACCGAGACAAGATAGGTATGGGTCTAGCTGCAATTGTGACGTCAAAATTTGACTTCTTGTCTGCGGATTTTTTGAATGCAGCTTACATGCGAAGCAGCAGGATGCTACAATACCAGAAGTTTAAAAGGCGGTTTAAGGCTTCATTTCCTGATACCGTATTTTGACGACAATCGCCATGAAATTAGGAAACGTCGAAGAAGATGGGTTCAGTTCTTGTGATTGAAGAATTTCAAAAGAGAGGCCTTTGGCTTGACGTTTGGACCGCTTTTGATCAAACGTGACAACACAAATATGAAAGGCGTTAAATTAAACGATTCTCATGGCAGAAGACTCAAGTTATAAGAGAAATGGAAGTGGAAGCAATAAAAAGAAACAAAGAAAAAATAACATCAGATATTTAATCAAATACCGTGACCAGCAGTACACAACATGTCCTCTATTTGTAAACCATATCTTAGCCAAAAAAAAATTACCGCTCACCTTGCTTCGTCTCCTGTTTGTTGATACATTTGCTTGCCTCTTGCTTTGCCTCATTTTCCGGCTGTTAACTTAAGACTCCCATGATTTCTGAAGGCAAACGGGTTCAAATCCTGGGATGTTGAATCACACAGGACAATTTAACGCCGGGGCCAACATTTTGAAGGACAAGGTCACTTTCACAAGGTTCTAAACAGCCTTCCAACTCCCTGCAGCAATAGTACTCGCTGATGTTTTGAAGAAAATCGACACTGTGACAATTTCCACACTTGCACCTACACAATACAGAAGTCAACGAATGAATAAAAGGAACAAATCATGATGAACTGTCGATGCAAGAAGTAACAGCCAAACAAGAAACATACAATCAACGAAAGCAGTCTCGGTAGGTGCGCACAGAGATCACCATGTAGAATACGCAAGTATTCCTACTAAATAAGCCACTTCAACGTTTCCCTGAAATTTATCGGCCTTCAGTTGTCGTTCTAGTGCTTTGTCAGCTTGTTTTTCCTTTTTCGTAATTGGCAGTCCATTCCTTGTCAGCCTTTGGGTCGTCGATGATATCTTCATCGCTCGAGGCTATATGATCTCGATGGAGATAAATCATGACCATCGTCTTCCATTTCTATGTCGTAATCCATTTTCGAGTCTTCGGAAAAATGACGAGCGTCAGAATCTGACGGGGGGCAAGACATTTTTAACGTTACGTTAAAAGAACTCCTCTATCAAGGAGAAAGCAAATTAAGCTTCCACCTCGTTCCCAGGGTCCCCTGGGAATGAGTTTGGTGAAGCTTGTATCCTGTGGGCTGTCATTCTGACGTCATTACCATCGCTCTTCCCAGACCTCCTTTGCGCGGTCGTGATTTCCTGAAAATGAACAATTGAGTAGGATCTCTTTTAGCTCCATACTATCTGCAATTAACATGGAGTATTCGTTAACAAATTCGGGACGAAATTTCCCCAAAACACACCTCAATAGCGACGGAGCTTAAGGTGGCTCAAAGCAGTTTCAGCACTTTAAAGAGAATGTACTATTAGAAGAATTGCCTCCGCAGCACTGTATCATATAACAGCAATGTCATGATACCATATGAAACGCCCTTGTTACTTCAGTAACACGATGCGTTCATTATCATGACGCAATACGTCACCATAGCAACACGACAGTCATCCAAAAACACCCTATATTTCGTTTTTATATAGTTGCTTGTATCTCTCATCCCATTTTTAATCCCTGTAAAGTGAATGAATCTGCTCAAAGCAGTTTAAACACTTTCAAGAGATTGTACTATTAGAAGGATTGCCTCCACAACACTCTCTCACATAACAGCAATGTCATGTTACCATATGAAACGCCCTTATTGCTTAACACAATGCGTTCATTATCACTACGTATTACCAGGAGCCCATTAGTAGGAGCCTCCATATGCAGTAGATCTTTGAGTCAACCTTTGCGCGTATCTTTCTATTTTTAGAACGAACCCTTGAGCAGGAGACTCGTATTTACATAAATTTACCACAATTTGTACGATTTAAATACAGTGTTACTGCTTTATTTGTCTTCGTTGGACAACGACTTTATTCTGATTGGCCTTTTAAAACAGTGTGTGCAGAGCAGGAGCAACTAACTCGTGGCGTTCTAAAAATTGAAAGTCACGCGCAAAGGTTGACTCATAAGGGCGTGTATGAGAGAGGCAAGCTCCTACTCATGGGCTCCGGGTCCAGTGGATTCAGAGACACCTTAAAAAGCATGAGCAGTTAAGGTGGCTCTACATCTTCTCCAAAGAAGAAGAGCAGTTAAGATGGCTCTACATCATCTACATCTTTGGCTCTCCAAAGAAGAAGAGCAGTTAAGGTGGCTCTACATCTTCTCCAAAGAATGCAGATCGTTTTACCACGGCCAGCTAATCAGCAATGAAAAATGGGGGTCACCGAGTTCGTTTTAGAGATACATGCAGCTAAAGGTAAAATATACGGTAGTTTTGGAGGGATTTCTTGCCTCTTTGGTAACAATTACGTAACAATAATGATCTTATCTTGTAGAGCAATAATTCACGTTTCATATGCTCCAATCATAACACCGCCGTTATAGGAAACAATGTTGTTTTTAAGTCAATACTTTTAGCAGTACAGTATCTTTAAAAGACTGAACCTGGTGTGAGCCACGTTAAATCCATGTCAAATTACTTCTTAACCATCATACCGTTTTAAGTCCGGCTGAACATAAAAGTCCCTCCACAATTTACCCCCCTCCCTCCCGGCGGCTTATATGACCCTTACGTTTATATCCTTGAAGACGGAAAGGTTTTGATGAAGAAAAGATGCTCTAAAAGATAGTATGGATCTTAAACAAACATCAAATAACAAAAGCCTGAGGTTGTGTATTTTGCATTGATTTAGCTGGCCGAAACCCGTTTTCACCTGACGATACTCCATGAAATGCAAATACATCACATAGCCTTTAGGTGTGCCGCATTGCTTCATTCGGCACATCCAAGAGTATTTATTCTGGGGCTGCCTTTATGACTAGACAGCCCTACAGCAGCAGTAATTGGGACTGCATGCAGCCACACTGAGTACAAGAACTATGGCGATAGACATGCAAAAGTGACCTTCAATTAGCTTGCGAGACTCAACCGGCGCGGAGAATAGCGCGTGACTTGAACTAATTGACGCGCAGCTCTGTCTTCGCTGTCGTGATCGTCGTTCGATCTGAATCGATGTAACTTATTACAGTTACTGTTAGATAAAAATTTCCCTCTTTGTCGAATGGTACGCTGCGAAACGATAAGTGCATCCTTTTAAGATCACGCAACAAATAAATCTCATTGCTTCCATATAAAGCAGTCGTTTTAAGTTAAGTCGCTGTAAATAGCTATAGGGAGAAATCAGTTACACCTTCAAATTCATAAAGCATTCCTTTATAGGAAACCTTGTAAAAAGTTGATGTCGTGTAATTAAACGCCCCTTCTACCATCGGCGGCGATCGTGAGTGTTCATGAGAGATCGTATTAAAAACGAGTAAACTGGAAAGTGCACCCTTACTCTCAAGGGAACTCAGGGGGCGGCGCTAAGGCGAGCTTCAATGACGCGGATATATGAAAAAATGCATATTTATGAGAAAAATAACTTATTAGCTCGGGGTAATCACACTAAATCAAAATTTCCAAGCAAATCGCTTTCCTTATTCCAAACCATTCTGACTTAGTATTTGAATTTACTAAGTTACCAAACTTTGCAGCTTACAAGTTGACAATAACATGAACAAGAAACGAAAATCTATGCGCATACGACATTTTTAAATTCCCATATAAACTTTCTCAAAAATCCTTCGAATACTAAATCAATTTTCCAATAGTTTCTCTAGGTTACTTTTGCTTTATGAACGTCTCGTTTTTTTTTTGCAGCTTACAAGTTGAAATTTGTGACCAGATACGCTCCTTAAATTGAGCTTGAGGAGAGGAGTTCGGCCAGCCACTGTGGAAAATACCAGAATACTCTTTGTTTGTCCCCCCAAATTTTGCACAAGCATTGTTTTTGTTTCTTCTTAGGACCATTGTAAGTCCCAAGAGAAACTGGAAACAATGCTTATGCAAAATTTGGCGAGACAAGCAAATAGTATTATGGTATTTTCCGAAGTGGCCTATAAGTTTCAATCATCAGTCATTAAATTTCACGCGGTGCTATTATGCTAACAAGATTTTAACTCCTGCGTATCAATGATGTCCGGCCATTCTGCGCCATGAGCCTGTACACTGTTTCTCGATGGTGATTGAAACCAAAGTTGTGATTGGTTGACTTAAACTGCAACTTTGAATGTGATTGGCCTATTGAACTGTCCGATAACAACTTGGCATTTAAATTAGTGGAAAATCTGAGTGTTTTCAAAGGAATCATGGGTAATCAGGGCAAGATGGAGAGAAATTCAAAGGTTTGTAAGGAAGTTCAAAACGATGAAAAGTGTTCATAATATGCAATTTTGGGTTTTTTGTTTTCCAAAACAGAAGATATGCGCTCAAAGATGCGGCAGAATAAATTTGGAGAGAATGGATGTTGTAGACATTATTTTATTAAAAAGGGTTTCTGCCATACATTTCCTTTAATTCCAAAGGCACAAAATTACAGAGAATGTATGGAGACAAAAAAAGCAAATATTTAGGAATTCCAAACAACGGATACCAAGTCTAGTTCATCTCAGTAGTTGTAAACATGAACTTATTTGTTTGGTTTATGAAGGAGAAAGTCTATAAAGTTGAGTCATGAACAGTATATTTTGCTTCGAATTTCCATACAAACCTTTGAATTTCCCGCCATGTTGTCCTGATTACCCATGATGCAATCAAGAGCGTGAACTCGTCTATTATTTTGAAAAACAACCCTAATTAACGAAACCATAGAAACTATCAATACAAGAATTTACACTTCGCGAGACATTTTTATTCTTTAAACCTAAATAGCTAGGGTAAAACCAGAATGATTTTTTTCTTAGGGACGTTGTGACAGGATTTGAACGGTTCACTTGCCCACAGGATACCCATTTTGCAATAATAGTTTTTCAATTTCATTAAATAAAGGCAAGAACGCATAAATAGGAATCAGAACAAATACGAAACCAACGATAGTTCAAGGTGCGAACTTAATTAACCTCGTGCTTTCGTGGTGTGAAGTAGTCGAGTCGAGTCCAATTTCATGTATAGGCCGGTGAAATGTTTCTTGTTGTACTAGGTCATCGTTGAAACATATGTACGATTTTGCTCGCGTTTGACAAGGCTGTCTAAAAACGGAATTTTACGCTTTTCTTCGAATTTCATGGTAAATTTTATGCCAGGTTGTCTCAGGTTGAGGTATTTGAGAAATCTTTGTTGTCAAACAGGGTGGAAGTGTCACTGTCATAAATGGCGACCACTTTTTCATTCTTTTGTGTTTATGTTAATTAGACCTACTGCCCTCATTTTGAAACAAATATTCTTTTGAAATTTGCTCGTCGTTGCGTGGCTACAAAGGCTTATTAGTATTTAAAAAAAAGGATATTTTCTTGGACCGCCATTATAAAAGAGGTCTATACTCGTACCTAAACCAGACAGATGGGCAATCTTTCCTCTCTTGTACCCATTCTTGTTGAAAGAGGCACATGAAAATACATGCCCAGGACGGTGTCACTTAGAAAAAGAATGGGTACAAGGGAGGAAAGATTGTCCGTTATCTAGGTTAGGTAAGTTCAAATGCCTGCGTATTTTCGTTCCACTGGGGTCAACCTTGGGTTTCATACCAATGTGGTCTTATTTGATTTTTCGGAGAAATTTCAATTAATTAATGAAAATGGACTTGCTGTGGAGGATCAATTTCTACTGAGTTTTGTAAGAAGACTTGAGTACATCTAAAATGTTTAGTATATTCGATACCAATCGAAGAGAGCACTTGTTCCAAGACATCTCAGCTGTAGGATGCTGATTAGTGGATCGAATTGAACATAATCGTGTAACACAAGACTCATTAAGATCAACAAGTTTATTGTTTTGCACCCTTACTCTACATTTGCTCTCTGGTTTGCTAGCGATTGATATTTCATTTAGTTTCTGTTTAGTTCTAATGCAAATGAACTACTGTTGAAGCTTTCTTTCTTCTTTACTTGGTGCAGACGGCGCATGTTAACTCTCGACCGCTAACATATGGAAGACAGGGAAGTGAACCACAAACGCCTTCCACGGGATACAGCAAGGCACCATTTTTGCCAGCATGGCTACCAGGAACATATTCTGGATCACCATCAACACAGATAAAATCACTTGAATGTCTGTCAATATGATATGCAGTCATCAGATATCCATGATACTCCTCGGTCCATCCAGATGGACAGTCATTCCTTGCGGGCATCATCAGCATTGAACCACGTGACGTCACGAAGCAGACAACACAGGGTGCGTCATGATCATGGAGACTTCTCTTAAAAGGGTCTCCGTTGTATTGACTGACTTCATACTCAGCGCCGTAAATGTATCCTGCCCACTGGTGACCATCTTTGTACTTGTCGTACTTTGGATTGTGAGGAAGACAAAGGTAGTTGACTCCACCACCGTAGTGGCCGTACCATTCACCCCCAATTATCCCTGAAATGCGAAAGGGATGTGCAAACCGCATTCAAACAACAGCTCTCATTCCCAAAAAAAATAACCGGTACATCTCGAAAGTAATTCTTCAGTCTTTTTTTTAGCGAGATCAGTATTTCCTTTTGAGTAATCTTTTATTATCCCTTTATAAAGTTTTCTGCTTTCGTGACGACTCCTGTGACCACCAGGAAAGGAAAAAATTCAAAATTGTTTCGCAACTACCTAATAATGAAGAGAACCAAGTGTGAATCTTTGGTGAGAGCTATTACGAAATGTTAGGAAGGGTTGAATTAAATTGTTCTAGGAACTTTATACCTTTATAGACGATCTGAGCACCACTGGGACATGTGGTCCTTCCCCATCGAACATACTTCACACCCGACTTTGCAGTCCCCTTTTGTCCTTTTTCTCCTTTGGCGCCTTGAGATCCTGGGGCTCCTTGTTGTCCTTTAGGACCAGGAGGGCCTGGTAAGGGCGTGTTTGCGCTGGGCTTTCCTGGTTCTCCTGTGAAGAAATAGGACAGAGCGGGTGCACTAGTATTTGCTGTGTGCTGATGGGAAAAGTTAGAGGGAAGCAGTTCAGAGTGATTCGTTTTCCATGGTCACATTGACCTGCTTTTTCTTATTCAGCTTATTCAAACGAGTTAAAAGAAAGACAGGGAAGGATGCCTTACTCGGGGTGATTCACGAAACTATATTTAGTTTTCCCTTTTAAGTGAATGTATTTGTTTGTTTGTTTTCTCTTTTTGAGTGGGGTAGTTCCTGTGAAATAATTTTAGCAATTTACTGTCATTCATTCATTGTTTAACAAGTTAGAGCTCCTCTCTTAGAAAACAGGACAAAAGCGAGGCGGCAAAACTGCATCTGGCAGGGTCTAATGTTCAGAATAAAGAATGGGAAATTGGAACACGATATTTTTCGTTATTTGGAGGAGCAACGTCACAAGGGGCCTCAAACAAGTTTCAGAAAAATACATTAATTTTCAGCAAACGCATGATTATGATGCTGCAGTTATCAACGGAATGCCGCATGTGCATGTTTTGTCTAAATATTATACCCTTAGCGGATGATAAAGTTTTCGGAAGCCACGTATTTTACTGTATTTTTGAAAATGGTGCGATAACAAATGTTTTTAAAACACTCCTTACTTAGCGACTGGTTGAATTAAATCATCCTCAGTTTGGACAAGTTTTGGATGTCTTTTTGATATTTATAAGGGGTTCTACCATTCTATACAATTTCAAAAGCCCTAAACTGTGGTGGAGACCAAAACGGATAATATTTCCTTTGTTTACTGCAGACTCTGTTGGTCCAATGAGACTAATTTTCTCTTTTTTAGTACTAGTATTAATGGAAAGGGTTAAAGTGGATTTTAACCTGCATCAAATGGAGTTAACTTTTTCCAAGATCTGGCTCTGTGTCCACAAATTTCGGTGTAAACGCCTTCTTCCGGCCTGTACATTAAATTTCTATGATATATAATGATTCCGATTCCAGGAGGATTTTAAGCATTAGACAAAAAATAGGTTTAATAATGGGCATCTTCTGCACAATTTCAGACGTTTTGACGGTAAGACGTCAAAATCTCTATGACAGCTCGGTGAAGTGAAGTTTAAATATTGTCACGAAGTGCAGCCGGTTTCATTTACCTTTGGAGCCATTTTTTCCATTCAATCCTGGTTTCCCTGGTGGACCAGGGGGTCCCATCTTTTCTTTTCCACTGTTTTGGATATGCTTTCCTTTGAGATTGAAAATGGTACAAAACAATTCAATGGCTTAGAGTTCACAAATAGGATGATTCCTTAAAGTTCGTAGTTGGTAGTCATATTAATTATAACCTTCAATTACTTTCCTTAAAAAATAACGTGAACAAAATAGTGCTTTTATACCAGATTTTTTTTGCGTTCATGTACTGGTGAGAACTTCCCAAGTAACGGAAGAGTTTATTTTCTGTTGTGCCTCGAACAAATGAAAAGAAATAACTTTTAACACTGAATAACTCTTCTTTGAAATGCCATTATCTTATAATCATGGGTGGGCTCTATACCAACCCAAAAGGTAGGCTATAAGTGAATTGCAAGAATTCCCACTTGATCCCAGACGAGGGAACCGCATCAGTGCATCAAGTCTATAACAAAATAAAATTGAAGTGTTGATATTCATCTGAATTGTCGATTGTTATCAGATGGTCATGTCCGAGGTAAAAGAAAGGTATTCAGGATCAAGCAGGTTAAGGTATAATAATATTTTAGGGGAAGAACATGTAACTGAAGAACTGTCCGTATTGAATTAAATGTTAAAGAGTTTTACAGTGATAGTAAACGTTTGATTGCATACTAGATCTGATTGGTCGTTTTGGTCGAATGATTTTATTTTTTTTATTTTTTATTTTTGTTGGAGCTGACATTTTACATGATATCCTGTACTGAGTGCCGTAATTAATATGGCTCTTTCCTTCGGGTCTTTGATGATTTTTTTCCAACGCGCTTACATTGCCCCATCGTTTTGATAAATACCTCCAAGCGGCGTATTTTCTAAAAACCGTATTTTTGCGAGGAAAATCACTTAGTTGGTATAATAACTTTAATTTTAGCGACATAACTTTTCTCTTTCTCCGCAAAAATCATTTCTACTAAACATTTCACTCACACGCACAAAATTGAAACTGTAGCGATAATATTTCCTTTGGAGTTAAATTAACTGGCAACATTTTAATACTGCTAGAAACAAGAATAATGAAGTGGTACCAAGTTTCTGAAGGAAGTTTTAGCCTTCGCTAAATCAATTTCGAATCGAAATTTTATTTCTGAAAACTATAAAAGTGTAAACTCCTAACGCATGAAGCCGAATTGTATAGAAATGTTAGCAAATAGCTTTGGTGGCCAAGAGAGTCGATGAAGCAAAATACACGACCATTAGAAACAATGAACACTCACTGAAATCAAGAAAAAAATTGAAAAGATTACTCAGTCTCGACCGGAGAGACGACAAAACGTTATTTGAGATTGGGAGGATAAGCAGCTATAACTTATCGAGGACAAACCTCTCTTCAACGCTTTTCAGTCGTTTTTCAAAGTCTTGCGGGTTTTGAGTGGTGTTTTTCTTAATTCCTCTGCGTTCGCGAAACAGCATCGACTCAGTCTTTTGTCCAGTTGCATGGACATCGTGATTATTTGGACGCTGATCATCTATGGCTGAGATATGAACGAAAATGGTAAAGCACATCATTAACACAACAAGGAAACGCAAACCACCACAAGGGGTTTTCACTCGCGGGTACTTCATAACTGACGAAATGGTCTTCTTTGATCACTGCCTTCGGTACAAGTAGAGTATCAAGTTGGAGAAACGAAATAAATATACCTTATGTGAATCACAAGAAAGAAGTCTTATTGATTCTGCAGAGAGCTTCACAAAGATACAAGCTTGAACTTTTTCGCGTTTACAACTGAGATGCTTTTGACTGAACAAAGAGTCACGCGCGTAAATGTCAATATGCCAGTCAACGGATGGAAAATTATTTTCACCTGGTGTACACAATCAATCTACATCTAAGTGGAATAACATTATTTTTGTGACTAAGAAACTCTAAGAGATAGCCAACGAAAACAAGCTTTGCCTTTAATTGGACCGCAACCCTGAAATATTCCCCATGAACAGTTGGACTGCTCAGACAGATTTGCATATAAATATTTCTAGGATGATGATAAGTGCACTCGGTTGGCTTTTCTGAAAGACTAGCAAAAGGTTATGAAATCTAACAGCAGGAAATGACAGTACTTCATCATTAACTGTTTTCAAACCGTAGTTTTGGAAGCGCGTTCCCATGCCAATTGCCGTTCTCGGCCTGACGACGACGTGAATTGAGCAAATTTTAGGTTATGTGGAGGTCGCGAGCATCTGACAATAACTTTTCAATTGCCCATGTAGGGTACTGCAAAAATAACATTCTACATCTGACTTAATTGACGACGGTCTGTGCAACAGAGAGCGCCGGCGATCTTGCGCATACATTGTTGACATATGACAGTTCTTAGAGCGGCGTTCTTACCTATAAGACGACGGATATAGATTTGTCCGTCTGTACCTTTCTCTTGAACCAAAGAATACAGAAAAGCTAGAGTGACATATTTAATAAGCTTTCGGCGATTTAATCTCTTCGCTCCCCAAGGATCTTTCTGTAGGCCAAGTGAATTCAGTGTTAGAATTAAAATGCTCTGGTTGTTGAAATGGAAACAATTGGGTCATTTGTTGAAGGACTGGAAAAGTTGACATGCCGGAATAAAGTTTGGTCTGTACAATGGGATGAAAATCCGTCCTTAACCTTTCGCATGAAGAGATTCTAAAAGCTGACGTTTCGAGCGTTAGCCCTTCGTCAGAGGATTCGCTCTGACGAAGGGCTAACGCTCGAAACGTCAGCTTTTAGAATCTCTGTACGGTGGTCAATTTACATTATCAACTCCGTTGATAAACCAAATTTTTGTATACTACTTCCCCACCGACGCAGCACCACAGTTTCTTTAGAAACTACCCCTTCATTCTTTAGCATGAAGGGTTGTCAGTTTGAATAAGATGAAACGTACGCGAACATGTCGTAAATGATGTACTTATGTCTCATTTGTCCATAACAAAGAGCTTTGGCAAGGACGAGGATGCAACGGAAACAGAGACTCGTCCTAAACTAGGTTTTAATGCCGCAAAAAGGCGTGCTGCAGTTGCAGCATATATTTCTCAACACACTTCTTTTCGGCCGTCCTCTGGAAAACAAGAAAATAAAGCAGAGTTTAAGAAACGACGAAGGCCAGAGCAAAGAGAACGCAACGTATATCATTTGGTTAAAAGAGAAAAAATAAACGTAGTCGGCACTTGTTTTATTATCACGTATTTCTGCCAGTACTTTGAGGTTTTGACAATAACGCGAGGAAATGTTCGTTTCCAATTGAGTTTTAGGATACTTCGCCTCATGACATGAACGAGACAGAATAATCGCGGAACACTTACGAAAGCGCAAAGTTTATATTTTGAGGTGTCGTTTTCAGTTCGTCGCCGTCGTAGATGTTGAAGTCCCTAATAAAGTAAAATAGGAATAAATGTAACCACATTCAATCGATGAAGTTTTGACGACAACGTGAACATACTTCCAAGCAATCCTTCATTCTCCATATTTACTTCAATAACGAATTCTTCCAATACAATACACTTGGAGCATTTTCGCCGATATTGTGATATTGGAACAGTACGGGATATAGACGGCAAATAGGTTTACGATAGCGTCAGAAAATGTTTTCAAGTTACGCTTTCGTTAGCGTCGTTGTCTTCCTCTCAAAGGCATATTAGCAATACAAAACTCTATCACGTTTTATTTACATTCATTTACAGTATAAAAGGAATAACGATCATGAACATCAAAACAGATTTTTTGGGGCTCGATCTTTTTATTCCCCTTCCCTTTGTAGCAGTTTTGCATGGGAAAGGTGGCCTTTGAGTGTACTCACTGAGTTAGTGGTTCCTCTCGTGCTATGGTGTGTGATTTGAGGTTTGGCGATTCCAAAAGCAGCACTGAAACAGGAACAGCAGAGGTAAATTTTATAACACGAAAGGGCTCTATTGGCATGATTGTAACAACATTAAAAAAACAGCAAAATATGCCGGGAGTTGATGACATAATGGGAATGGATGAATAGAATCTGACGACGAATAAAGATAGGCTGAGTGGTAAGAGTTGTATTTACAATGAAAATTGACCGTGATAAATTCAAGTCAACACAATATTACCAAGTATACAGCTACCAAATTAACAAATCACTGTTGCATCGGGATTTATTGGTCGACTTTATGACTGAAATAAACGTAAACGTTTAGAACTGATGGGTCAACTGGCTAGAAAAGTTTCACTGAGTGAACTAAAGCGAAAAGAGAACTTGAAGCGGGTGATTTCGATAATTTTCTTCGCCGTTGACAAAGTACATAACAGAGGTCAACAGAAGGCAGATCATCACAATTTGAGGTGCGTTTACACGACAGAGGAAAAATGGCACGGGTCCGATAAAAAGTGGTATAGTTCCATTCATTTTTGTAAAGAAACAGTGAACTTTTATCCGTTCCGCTACAGGACCATAGGCGCCTATGGTTCTGTAGCGGAACGGATAAAAGTTCACTGTTTCTTTACAAACATAATTGGAACGGTTCCACTATTGATCGGACCCGTGCCATTTTTCCTCTGTCGTGTAAACGCGCCTCAAATGTCGTGATACCGGACGATCTACACTAGTCCACATTTTTTTTTTTTTTGAGTCAAAACGAGCTATCGCCTTTAACAGCAATTCAGGGAATTAAAATAATTTCTTTGATTGTAATGCGGCACAACAGCGTAAACA
>NC_090894.1:12183256-12203256 GCF_036669925.1 Montipora capricornis
AAGGATCATTTGGGCTAAATTCAAGTCCTTCTTAAGCCATATTGTAAACAAGCACGAAAACGTAGATGATCCTCTATTCAATAAATGTGGACATGGAAACAACATTAGCCACAGAAAGTGGTTTCTACCAGGTAAACATAGTGGTTTTGGTCGCAGCCTGGGCTGCGGTAGTCGGGTCATTTTACTACAATTAGTTATACTTTTTAGATTAGAAATGCACGGCTCTCGTGGAAAGCAGGGTTTTATATTGTATATTAGTAAATAAGTAAAAAGTAGTAATATATAATTGTAATTTTCAATTTTAAATTTTAATTAATTATTATAGATATGCCTGATGAGACAACCGTGGATAAATAAAGTATTTATTATTTACTCCCATGTTACCAAAAATAACAGAGGTTTCTTTTATTTAAGCTTGACGGGATCTTCTCCTCATTTTCCGGCTGTTAACTTAAGACTTCATTTCTGAAGGCAAACGGGTTCAAATCCTGGGATGTTGAATCACACAGGACAATTTAACGCCGGGGCCAACATTTTGAAGGACAAGGTCACTTTCACAAGACTCTAAACAGCCTTCCAACTCCCTGCAGCAATAGTACTCGCTAATGTTTTGAAGAAAATCGAGAGTGTGACAATTTCCACACTTGCACCTACACAATACAGAAGTCAACGAATGAATAAAAGGAGCAAATCATGATGAACTGTCGATGCAAGAAGTAACAGCCAAACAAGAAACATACAATCAACGAAAGCAGTCTCGGTAGGTGCGCACAGAGATCACCATTCGCCTTAATCACAGCCCGCCATCTTGATTTTGACGTCACAGCGTTTGACACCAAACCGAGGCCACGCGTGGAAAGCAAACAATCATGGCGGACAAGCAAGGTGAAAGTTCTGCTGAGTTTTGGCACAAAAATCTTCATACCATACCCAAATTTACGAACGCTTTTATTGAAAAATTTGCGTCAGACCATCTTCCGATTAAGGCAACGCTGACAAGAGGATACAAATTCTTCCACGAGTCTTACATTCACGATGTCGAAGGTGTGTTTGTATAAAGGTTGAGCGTTCGCCATGTTTTTCTTGTTATCAAGCAGTAGCTCAATGGTCCTTAATCTTTTGAGCTAAATACTATGACTTATATTTTGCGCATTAATTTGCAGTTAGACTTGCTATGAATGATGATGAGGGAGTCACGATTCGTGCGAAGTGCTACAGAAGCATGAAGAAAAATGAAGAGCCGCACAATCTTCTTGTCGTGTTCAAACGTGAAAGAGAGCCTTGCGTCGATTCGTTTCGTTGCAGTTGTGCTGCTGGCCAGGGGCTTTGCCATCATATCATCGGCTTAATGTACACGCTGGCGCATTACCAGATGCTAGGAATGAAAAGTGTGCCACCAGTTATATCTAAAACATCGAGACCTCAGGTTAGAATGGGAGATTACACACTAGACATGTGACATTTGTGTCAATAAATGATAATTATTGGACGAGGTTGAGCTAAATATCGTGATTTGTCAGTGGTGAGCAGATCAATTAAGGCTGAAGCCGAAGCTGAAGGCCAAGACAAATAATGAAAGGAAGGAAAGGAAAAAAATTGCATCAAATGATAATCAGAATTATTGGTAATGCAAGGTTCCAAAGTTGAAAGCAATAGTGCATAACGAATGAAAGCAAAGTTAACCTGGGAAAATGTCTTATTTTTATCTTCCAAACCAGAATTTATCAAGCAATATTTTAATGTTTGATTTTCAGACTTGGCATATCCCTAACCGAGCAGATGGTGTCAAGCCTCGCCCAGTTATGGATGTCACTGTACAAAAATTAAAGAATCCCACCCAGCAGTCAGCCCAAGTAAAAAAGAAACGAAAAGTCTCTGGTGTGACAAGTACTGTTTATAAGCCTTTTGAAGAACCACTCTGGTCCCTTGATTTACCAACGATCCTAAGTCCAATATTTGAGGGGCTTAATCCTAAGCCTGGTTTTCTGAGAGTATGGCCAGATGATGACGAAGATGTCCTATTAACAGAGAGCAACTATGGGCTAGTTCCCAAAGGATCTGTTTTATCCTACCAACAGTCCCTTCCAAGTAAAAAGACTGCAGCTGCAACAAACCTCAGTCTTCCTGTGCCTGACTTTCAGCTTCCAGTTTTTACCCACCCTCCAACTGTACTGTCTGAGAAACAACAACTGCACTATGATTCCCTGACTGTCACCATGGAACAGGCCCTAGAATATGAAGAGCAGACCAGAGAACAATCTGCTTCTAAGGACTGGCACCGACTACGAAAGCATCGTCTAACAGCCTCAAACTTCAAGCAAATCTGCTCCAGGAGAAAGGATCACGAAACACTTTCAGCCAGGCTTCTGAACAGCAAAGTTGTGCAAACAGCAGCAATGAAGTATGGCATAGAGCATGAGGAAGAAGCAGCTCAACAATATGTCCAGCAGTTTGGTAGAAATGTTTTTCCAGTGGGCTTTGTGATAAACCCTTCCCTCCCACACCTAGGCTGTAGCCCAGATAGAAGGGTTTATGATGCAACAGAAAATCATTCATGGGGTCTGTTGGAAATTAAATGTTCCATGTCTGACTATTTGTCAGACCTTAAGTATCTAAAGGTAAATGAAAGAAGTGGTACCTATAGTTTAAGAAAGACCCATGCTTATTATCACCAAGCCATGGGTTGTATAGGACTAACAGGTAGTGCATGGGAGGATTTTTTTGTTTATTGTCGCAAAGAGTTTCATTGTGAGAGAATTTACTATGATGCTGATTATTTTTCTGAAATGCTTGAAAAACTCAACATGTTTTATTTCAACTTTCATTTGTCTTCTGTACAGTGAACATTAATGATGAGCAATAACTATGCTATAACTAATAACAGGCAAACCATTTTTTGCTGAAGGAAGCTAAACATCCAATTTAATTGATAAATATAAAATAATGTTGTTTGAAAATGTGAACAAATCTATTTTAGTTAAAGTAAAGGGATTGTATTCTCTTTGGTTAACAGGATTCTAGTCCATAACATGTTACAGTATGATGTTGGGAAAGGTTCTCATCATATGGTTTAATTTTTATATTCTTTTTAAGACTACCAAAGTTTATCAAGTGCACAACTACACTTTTACTTCATCTGAAAAAAAATAAGTTTACCGTTCATAAAATAAGGGCCCCTGAAAGTTGGTTATTAAACAAGCTACAGTCCATATCTGATTTATGCTTCCTGCAACAGTGAGGGGGATTACCCGATCAAAGTAATGAAACTCTTTAACTCTCCTAATCGCCCTTTCAACATGAACACGCAGGTTGTGTAATTTTTTGCTTTCTTGGAGGTCATTTTTAGAAAACTGCCTCTTACTGGAAAGAAATGAGGGCATGACAACTTCACATCCAAGGGGAGTTAAAAGATCCTGAATAACAAAACCTTTATCCGCCATAAGCTGATCCCCAGGCTGGAGAAGTGGTAGAAGCCCAGACTGCCTTACCAGCTCTTTGTCTGATATTGACCCCTCAAATAAAGAACTGATGTGAATTATTTCCCCTGAAGGTGAAATAACAGCATTGCCCTTGTAGGTGGTGTGGCTCTTATATGACGAGTACATTTCACTATTTAAGACTAAACTTGATGGTGCCTGAACCTTTATCTCAGATGCATCAATAATTCCCCTGCAGTCTGGGTACATGGACTTGAAACAAGTGGGCATGTTCTTCTGGATTTTTGCCCTAGATGGCCAGATACAAGTACTCCCAAGCATGAAATAAAGAAAATTTATCCAGGATATAAAAACCCTGCTTACAGTTGTTTGGGAAATGTTAAAGCTATCAGCTAGTACTTGGTTTAAGGTACCAACCCTCAACTTTTGAAGAACTAAATAAAACTGGTCAAATAAACTTAGTTTGCAGCCTTGCATAGTTTTCCTAAGGCCTTCAACTTTCCTTATCCCTTTATTTCTAAGGCGTTGCATTTGGGACCAAGAATACATATTCTGTGCGGTGGGAGTCAGAGCTCTAAATGTCGCAACAAGAACATCAAAAGAAGGAAAACCGGTGTAAAACCTAATGATGCTGTTGGGTTTCATTTTTAGTTGTATATATATTGTTTGCTTATCCAGTGCTGCCTCCAACTCCTCAATTCTCTGATTTGCTGCTTCAAGCAGCTCCTCTGTGGTCTTGGCAGGCTCACCAGAAAAAATATAATCGTGGCAATTCAAGGTAGGTGTGTATATGGGCTCGGGGGAGTTTGAAACAACAGGAGAGGATGGCAGTTCCGGTTGGGCCTCCATAGAACTTTCCTCAACACAAGCTTGGCCGGAAGTTGATGCTATGGATTAAAATGAAAAACATGAAAATACGTCCGATTATTGTACGATTTTAACCAAGGAATGTTTAAAGAAATACTGAAAACAATATTTACTTGTGACAGTGACAGTGTATATGGGCTCAGCGGAGTCTACAACAACAGGAAGGGATGACAGTTCCGGTTGGACCTCCATAGAACTTTCCTCAACACAAGCTTGGCCGGAAGTTGATGCTATGGATTAAAATGAAAAACATGAAAATACGTCCGATTATTGTACGATTTTAACCAAGGAATGTTTAAAGAAATACTGAAAACAATATTTACTTGTGACAGTGACAGTGTATATGGGCTCAGCGGAGTCTACAACAACAGGAAGGGATGACAGTTCCGGTTGGACCTCCACAGAACTTTCCTCAACACAAGCTTGGCCGGAAGTTGAAGCTATGGATTAAAATGAAAACATAAAAATACCTCTGATTATTTTACAATTTTAACCAGTGAATGTTTAAAGAAATACTGACAACAAAATTTACCTGTGACAGTAACAGGGAACGATGGAAGGCTTACATCAAATAATCTCACTCGTGCAGGTGGTGGTTCTCGTTTTTTTGGAGATTTTCTTTTCTTTGGTGATCTTGACCAGCTAAACATACTCGGAACTGCATGCTTCTCCAGAACACGCTTCCCTGTTAAAGTTGTCTTAAAATCCCCTTCCTTAAAGTGTACAGAACATACTCTTGTGCTGTTTGTTATCTATAGATGAAACAGATCATAATATTTATTGTAAACACACGTGCGCTAAGATGACATCGACAACTTAGCCAACTTACCTGGAAAGTTTTGCCCACGTCTCGCCGTATTTTCACAAGCCACTGCTTTCGAATGAATTTATCACTGGGAAATTGGTGAAAGGTGAGGTTTGGAACTTTTTTAGCGCGATTATTTTGACATTGCGGCACGCAACAATGATCTCTGTTCGGCATGATCTTGTCTCCTCAATCGCCGGAAGTTGACCTTTACACGCGTGGCCTCGCATTGGTGTCAAAAGTTCATGACGTCAATCCAAGATGGCTGCTGTGCGATAAAGGCGAATGCAGAATACGCAAGTATTCCCACTATATAAGCCACTTCAACGTTTCCCTCACATTTATCGGCCTTCAGTTGTCGTTCTAGTGCTTTGCCAGCTTGTTTTTCCTTTTTCGTAATTGGCAGTCCATTCCTTGTCAGCCTTTGGGTCGTCGATGATATCTTCATCGCTCGAGGCTATATGATGTCGATGGAGATAAATCATGACCATCGTCTTCCATTTCTATGTCGTAATCCATTTTCGAGTCTTCGGAATAATGACCAGCGTCAGAATCTGACGAGGGGCAAGACATTTTTAACGTTACGTTAAAAGAACTCCTCTATCAAGGAGAAAGCAAATAAAGCTTCCACCTCGTTCCCAGGGTCCCCTGGGAACGAGTTTGGTGAAGCTTGTATCCTGTGGGCTCTCAATCTGACGTCACTACCATCGCTCTTCCCAGACCTCTTTTGCGCGGTCGTGATGTTTAAAGGGGCACAGAAAATCTAGTATTTAGCCAGTCGGATAAAAAATTGGCGCTAGAATGCTCCCAAAACTACGCTTAATTTTTTAAGAGAAAAGTATATTTTTTGGTTTAGGTGGACTTAAAGTGCGAGGATCACTTCTCTCAATTTTAGCCAAAAACCCGCACTTTAAATATATAGATTTGTCACAACAGAAAATTCTCTCTTAAGTATTGTCACATGATCTACAAAGAATAAACGAAATGAAGAAGTGAGTAGGATCTATTTTAGCTCCATGCTATCGGAAATTAACTTGCAGTATTCTTTAAAAAATTCGCGAGGAAATTTCCCCAAAACACACCTCAATAGCGACGCAGCTTAAGGTGGCTCAAAGCAGTTTCAACACTTTCAAGAAAATGTACTATTTAGAACGATTGCCTCCACAACACTGTATCACATAAGAGCAATGTCAAGTTATCGTATGAAACGCCCTTATTGCTTTAGTAACACGATGCGTTCATTATCACGACGCAATACGTCACCATAGCAAAACGACAGTCATCCAAAAACACCCAATATTTCGTGTTTAGTTGCTTGTAGCTCTCCCCCCTTTTCTAACTCGTGTAAAGTGAATGAAGCTGCTCAAAGCAGTTTAAACACTTTCAAGAGATTGTACTATTAGAAGGATTGCCTCCACAACACTGTATCACATAACAGCAATGTCATGTTACCATATGAAACGCCCTTATTGCTTAACACAATGCGTTCATTATCACTACGTATTACCAGGAGGCTGTTAGTAGGAGCCTCCATATGCAGTAGATCTTTGAGTCAACCTTTGCGCGAATCTTTCTATTTTTAGAACGAGCCCTAGGCCTTGAGCAGGAGACTCGCATTTACATAAATTTACATAAATTTGCACGATTTAAATACAGTGTTACTGCTTATTTGTCTTCGTTAGACAATGACTTTATTCTGATTGGCCTTTTAAAACAGTGTGTGCAGAGCAGGAGGAACTCGTGGCGTTCTAAAAATAAAAAGTCACGGGCAAAGGTTGACTCATAAGGGCGTGTATGAGAGAGGCAAGCTCCTACTCATGGGCTCCGGGTCCAGTGGATTCAGAGCCACCTTAAAAAGTATGAGCAGTTACGGTGGCGCTACATCTTCTCCAAAGAATTTAACCTCTGCAGATCGTTTTACCAAAACGGCCAGCTAATCAGCAATGAAAAATGGGGGTCACCGAGTTCGTTTTAGAGATACATGCAACTAAAGGTAAAATATAGGGTAGTTTTGGAGGGATTTCTTGCTTCTTTGGTAGCAATTACGTAACAATAATGATCTTATCTTGTAAAGCAATAATTAATGTTTCATATGCTCCAATCATAACACTGCCGTTACAGGAAACAATGTTGTTGTTAAGTCAATACTTTTAGCAGTACAGTATCTTTAAAAGGCTGAAACTGGTGTGAGCCACGTTAAATCCATCTCAAATTATTTCTTAACCATCATACCATTTTAAGTCCGGCTGAACATAAAAGTCCCTCCACAATTTACCCCCCTCCCTCCCGGCGGCTTATATGACCCTTACGTTTATATCCTTGAAGACGGAAAGGTTTTGATGAAGAAAAGATGCTCAAAAAGGTAGTATGGATCTTAAACAAAAATCAAAGATCACATGCCTGAGGTTGTGCATTTTGGATTGATTTAGCACCGAAGCCCGTTTTCACCTGACGATACTCCATGAAATGCAAATACATCACATAGCCTTTAGGTGTGCCGCATTGCTTTATTCGGCACATCCAAGAGTATTTATTCTGGGGCATCCCTTATGACTAGACAGCCCTACAGCAGCAGTAATTGGGACTGCATGCAGCCACACTAAGTACAAGAACTATGGCGATAGACAGCCAAAAGTGACCTACAATAAGCTTGCGAGACTCAACCGGCGCGGAGAATGGCGCGTAACTTGAACTAAGTGACGCGCAACTCTGTCATCGCTGTCTTGATCGTCGTGCGATCTGAATCGATGTAACTTATTACAGTTACTGTTAGATAAAAATTTCCCTCTTTGTCGAATGGTACGCTGCGAAACGATAAGTGCATCCTTTTAAGATCACGCAACAAATAAATCTCATTGCTTCCATATAAAGCAGTCGTTTTAAGTTAAGTCGCTGTAAATAGCTTTAGGGAGAAATCAGTTACACCTTCAAATTCACAAAGCATTCCTTTACAGGAAATCTTGTAAAAAGTTGATATCGTGTAATTAAACGCCCCTTCTACCATCGGCGGCGATCGTGAGTGTTCATGAGACATCGTATTAAAAACGAGTACACCCTTACTCTCAAGGGAACGCAGGGGGCGGCGCTAAGGCAAGCTTCAATTTCGCGGATATATGAAAAAAATGCATATTTATGAGAAAAATAACTCATTAGCTCGGGATAATTATGCACACTAAATCAAAATTTCCAAGCAAATCGCTTTCCTTATTCCAAACCATTCTGACTTAGTATTTGAATTTACTAAGTTACCAAACTTTGCAGCTTACAAGTTGACAATAACATGAACAAGAAACGAAAATCTATGCGCATACGAGATTTTTAAATTCCCATATAAACTTTCTCAAAAATCCTTCGAATACTAAATCAAATTTCCAATAGTTTCTCTAGGTTTCTTTTGCTTTATGAACGTCTCGGTTTTTTTTGCAGCTTACAAGTTGAAATTTGTGACCAGATACGCTCCTTAAATTGAGCTTGAGGAGATGGTATTTTCCGAAGTGGCCTATAAGTTTCAACAAGAGAAAATGAGGGGACAGAGAAGGAGGCTCCCGGTCCAGCCCTTGGGATATGTCATGTCCACGAAAGTTATTTTTAGACGAGCGGAAGTCTTCCAAGACGTCCGCATGCAGGTTAACCTCGGTCCGATGTTTGAAAGAAAATATATATTCATCAGCCTTCCACGTGCGCCATCATTTTCTCTTTTCACTAAGAACCTGAGAGCGAAGCAAGACTGCATGCGGACGTCTCGGAAGACAGGCTTCCCCCAGAACAAAGACTTCCGCTCGTCTAAAAATAACTTTCGTGGACATAACATATCCCGGCCAACGCCTTGATTCTCCCTCTCTGTCCCCTCATTTTCTCTTGGTTTCAACCATCAGTCATTAAATTTCACGCGGTGCTATTATGCTAATAAGATTTTAACTCCTGCATATCAATGATGTCCGGCCATTCTGCGCCATGAGCCTGTACACTGTTTCTATGGTGATTGAAACCAAAGTTGTGATTGGTTGATTTAAACTTATTGAACTGTCCGATAACAATTTGGCATTCCAATTAGTGGAAAATCTGAGTTTTTTTAAAGGAATCATGGGTATTCAGGGCAAGATGGAGAGAAATTCAAAGGTTTGTAAGGAAGTTCAAAACGATGAAAAGTGTTCATGACATGCAATTTTGGGTTTTTTGTTTTCCAAAACAGAAGATATGTGCTCAAAGATGCGGCAGAATAAATTTGGAGAGAATGGATGTTGTAGACATTATTTTATTAAAAAGAGTTTCTGCCATACATTTCCTTTAATTCCAAAGGCACAAAATTACAGAGAATGTATGGAGACAAAAAAAGCAATATTTAGGAATTCCAAACAACGGATACCAAGTCTAGTTCATCTCAGTAGTTGTAAACATGAACTTATTTGTTTGGTTTATGAAGGAGAAAGTCTATAAAGTTGAGTCATGTAGGGTATATTTTGCTTCGAATTTCCATACAAACCTCTGAATTTCCCGCCATGTTGTCCTGATTACCCATAAGGCAATCAACAGCGTGAACTTGTGTATTATTTTGAAAAACAACCCTAATTAACGATACCATAGAAACTATCAGTACAAGAATTTACACTTCGAGAGACATTTTTATTCTTTAAACCTAAATAAAACCAGAATGAATTTTTTCTTAGGGATGTTGTGACAGGATTTGAACGCTTCACTTGCCCACAAGATACCCATTTTGTAATAATAGTTTTTCAATTTCATTAACTAAAGTCAAGACTGAACGCATAAAGAGGAATCAGAACAAATACGAAAACAACGATAGGTCAAGGTGCGAACTAAATTAACCTCGTGCTTTCGTGGTGTGAAGGAGTCGAGTCGAGTGCCATTTCATGTAATTAAAGGCCGGTGAAAAGTTTCTTCCTATACTAGGTCATCGTTGAAACATATGTACGATTTTGCTCGCGTTTGACAAGGCCGTTTAATTTTATGCTTTTCTTCGAATTTCATGGTAAATGTTATGCTAGGATGTCAAACAGGGTGGAAGTGTCACTGTCATAAATGGCGACCACTTTTTCATTCTTTTGTGTTTATGTTAATTAGACCTACTGCCCTCATTTTGAAACAAATATTCTTTTGAAATTTGCTCGTCGTTGCGAGGCTAAAAAGGCTTATTAGCATTAAAACAAAAGGATATTTTCTTGGGCCGCCATTATAAAAGAGGTCTATACTCGTACCTAAACCAGACAGATGGGCAATCTTTCCTCTCTTGTACCCATTCTTGTTGAAAGAGGCACATGAAAATACATGCCCAGGACGGTGTCACTTAGAAAAAGAATGGGTACAAGGGAGGAAAGATTGTCCCTTATCTAGGTTAGGTAAGTTCAAATGCCTGCGTATTTTTGTTCCATTGGGGGTCAACCTTGGGTTTGATACCAATGTGGTCTTATTTGATTTGTCGGAGAAATTTCAATTAATTAATGAAAATGGACTTGCTGTGGAGGATCAATTTCTACTGAGTTTTGTAAGAAGACTTGAGTACATCTAAAATGTTTAGTATATTCGGTACCAATCGAAGGGGGCGCTTGTTCCAAGACGTGCAGCTGTAAGGTGCTGATTAGTGGATCGAATTGAACATAATCGTGTAACACAAGACTCATTAAGATCAACAAGTTTATTGTTTTGCACCCTTACTCTGCATTTGCTCTCTGGCTTGCTAGCGATTGATATTTCATTTAGTTTCTGTTTAGTTCTGATGCAAATCAACTACTGTTCAAGCTTTCTTTTTTCTTTACTTGGTGCAGACGGCGCATGTTAACTCTCGACCGTTGACATATGGAAGACAGGGAAGTGAACCACAAGAGCCTTCCACGGGATACAGCAAGGCACCATTTTTGTTAGCATGGCTACCAGGAACGTATTCTGGATCACCATCGACACAGATGAAATCACTTGAATGTTTGTGACCAGAATGTGCAGTCATCAGATACCCATGATACTCGTCGGTCCATCCAGATGGACAGTCATTCCTTGCGGGCATCATCAGCATTGAACCACGTGACTTCACGAAGCAGACAACACAGGGTGCGTCATGATCATGGAGATTTCTCTTAAAAGGGTCTCCGTTGTATTGACTGACTTCATACTCAGTGCCGTAAATGTATCCTGAGTGCTGGTTACCATCATTGTACTTGTCGTACTTTGGATTGTGAGGAAGACAAAGGTAGTTGACTCCACCACCGTAGTCGGCGTGCCCTTCACCCCCAATTATCCCTAAAACGTGGAAACGGTATGTAAAACGCGTTTAGCTTGCTCAGAGAGGAAAAAACAAGTACTAATTCCTAACTAAATTACACCTCTAAAAGAATTCTCAATGTTGTGGCTTTTGGCCGTTTTTGCCATTCTATGTTTTCATTCAGTCTATTTTTAGCGAGATCAGTATTTCCTTTTGATTCGTGTTCCTTTTGCGTAATTCGTTTTCTACTCCCCACGACCCCTGTGACTTATTATTATACCTATAAAGAAAGGAAAATTTGAGACTTCAAGAATTTTATCACAAGCACCAAAACATGAAGCAAAGTAAGTGTAATTGCTTGGGCCAGCTGCTATTTTCAACTGATGCAATAAGCTTTTTTCACGGAATGCCTGGTGATAGGAAGCGTTCAATTGCCTTGTTCAGTGATTTTTATACCTTTATAAACAATCTGAGCACCGCTGGGACATGTGGTCCTTCCCCACCGAACATACTTCACCCCAGACTGTCCAGTTCCGTTTTGTCCTTTTTCTCCTTTGGCTCCTTGAGGTCCCTGGGCTCCTTGTTGTCCTTTAGGACCAGGAGGGCCTGGTAACGGTGTGTTTGTGCTTGGCTTTCCTGGTTCCCCTGTGGAAAAAGAGGTACACTCGCATGTGTCATCATCATTTGTTGGGTGCTGATGGAAAAAGTTGCAAGGGAGCAGTTTTCCATGGTCACAAACAAAAGGGAAGACGGGGAAGATGTTTAACTCGGTGTGAAACTAATTTTTAGCATAAAGGATGGGCAAAAGGTAGAAACGACATTTCATTGCCTATTGGAGCAACATTTTGAAGGTATTCACTATGTCAGACAGTTGTATAATTTTTACACACGCCTGATTATGTTGCTGAAATAATCAAAGAAATAAGGCAAGTTTCCCTCCTTTTTGATTGGCGAAAGTATTACTTTCATTGGTTTTGGTTTTATAATTTTCTGTTAGGTAGTTATCCTGTATTCAGTTTGGAAATGGTCCGATGAAAGACGTTTAAACACTTCTGTTTGGTGATTGGTTGAATCAAATCATCCTCAGTTTGGACCAGTTTTAACTTTTTTATTCTTTTTAAAGAGGCTCTACCATGCTATTTTGCTGATACAATTTCAAAGCTTTAAAATGTGGTGGAGTCCAAAAGATAAAATTTTTCCTCTGTTCACTGCAGACTCCATTTGTCAGATGAGACTAATTTTTTGAGTACTGATGGAAAGAATTGAAGTTGATTTTAACCTATAGATTAACGTTTTGCCTAGTTTCGGCTCCTTCTCTCAGAAACGGCCACAAATTTCGTTGTAAACACCTCCTTCTCCTGTACATTAACTTCAGTTGATGTACAATTGCCAGCATGGTTTTATTCATCACAAAAGGGGTGCTTTCTTCACAGTTTCAGAGGTTTTGGGCCGGCAGAATTAATTCGAAGACAGCGAAATCTATGACAGCTCTATGAAGTGAAGTCTCTGAGCAGTGTGGAGTTTCGTTTACCTTTGAGGCCTGTTTTTCCATCCGAACCAGGGTTACCAGCCAACCCTGGTTTCCCTGGTGGACCAGGGGGTCCAGGGGGTCCCATCTTTTCCTTTCCACTGTTTTGGGTATGCTTTCCTTTGAGATTGAAAATGGTACAAAAGAATTCAGTGGATAACCTGAACAAAATAACGTTTTTATGCCAGAATTTTGTTGCGCTCATGTACTGGCATGAACTTTGCAAATCAGGGAAGAGTTTACTGATTTTCTGTTTTGCCTCCAATAAATGAAAACTGAGAAAAAACTTTTATCACTGAATGACTTTTCTTTTGAATGTCATTCTCTTATAATCAAGGGTGGGTTTGATACCAACCCAAAAGGTAGGCTACAAGTGAATTGTAAGAATCCCCACTTGATCCCAGATAGGGGAACCGCATCAGTGCATCAAATCTACAAAAAAATAAAATGAAAGTGTTGATATTCATCAGAATTGTTGATTGCGATCAGATGGTCATGTCTGAGCTGTAAGTAAAGTGTTCAAGCATAAACAGGTAAAAGCATTATTATATTTTAGGGAAATAACTTTCAACCCGCATACAACTGTCCGTGTTGTGTTAAATGTCAACATTGCAATGTTGAAGAGTTTTCAAGAAACTGAGTATACAAACGTTTGATTGCGTAGTTCTGATTGGACCAAGCCCTAGCTGCAGATACGTTTCTCTTTTTGGTTTTATTTCAGCTGACATTTTACATGATATCCTGCATGGAGGGGCGGATATAACATGATTCTTTCCTTCGAATCTTTGATCACGGTTTTCAACTTGCTTACATTGCCTCAGCGTTTGGATAAATACCTTCAAGCGATTGAAGTTTTCAAAACTAGTTTCTCTAGTTTGCGAGGAAAATCACTTAATTGGTAAAATATATTTGATTTTAACGAAAAAAAACGTATCGATAGACATATTCACTCAGCCTACTGAACATTTCACACTCCTTTGGAATTAAGTTAACTGGCAACATCTTAAGTTATCTTATAATTATTCAGTACTGCTGTTGTGGGAACAGACATGTCAAGTTTCTGGAAAAAGTTCAGTCTTCGATAAATCCCGAGCCTGAATTTTATTTCCGAAAACTATAAAAATGTAAACTCAGTCCTAATACATGAAGGATTATATCGAAATGTGATCAAATAATTTTAGTGGCCAAGCCGGAATCGACGAAGCACTTATCAGCATGGATCTTCCTAAGCGAAAAATACAACAAATACAACATTGGAGACAATGAACAAATGAAGAAAAAAATGAAAAGATTTCTCAGTGAGTCAGTCTCTTGTATTGGGAGGGTAACCGGCTATGGATTATCGAGGACAAACCTCTCTTCAAGGCTTTTTAGTCGTTTTGCAAAGTCCTGTGGGTTTTGAGTGGTGTTTTTCTTGATTCTTCTACGTTCGCGAAACAGCATCGACTCAGTCTTTTGTCCAGTTGCATGGACATCGTGATTATTTGGACGCTGATCATCCATGGCTGAGATGTGGACCAAAATGGTAAAGCAAATCATTAACACAACAAGGAAACGCAAGCCACCACAAGGGGTTTTCACTCGCGAGTACTTCATAGCTGACGAAATAGTCGTCTTTGATCACTGCCTTCGGTACAACTGGAGTATCAAGTTGGAGAAACGAAATAAATGTACCTTAGGTGAATCACAAGAAAGAAGTTTTATTGATTCTGCAGAGAGCTTCACAAAGATACAAGCTTGAACTTTTTCGCGTTTACAACTGAGATGCTTTTGACTGAACAAAGAGCCACGTGTGTACATGTCAATATGTCAGTCAACGGATGAAAAATTATTTACACCTGGTGTACACAATCAATCTACATCCAAGTGGAATAACAATACTTTTGTGACTAAGAAACTCTAAGAGATAGCCAACGAAAACAAGCTTTGCCTTTAATGGGACCGCAACCCTGAAATATTCCCCATGAACAGTTGGACTGTATGCTCAGACAGATTTGCATATAAATATTTCTAGGATGATGATAAGTGCACGTGGTTTCAAAGTAACTTTGCTCGGTTGGCTTTTTTGAAAGACTAGCAAAAGGTTATGAAATCTAACAGCAGGAAATGAAGGTGCTTCATCATTAAGTGTTTTCAAACCGTAGTTTTGGAAGCGCGTTCCCATGCCAATTGCCGTTCTCGGCCTGACGACGACGACGTGAACTGAGCAAATTTTAGGTTATGTGGAGGTCGCGAGCATCTGACAATAACTTTTCAATTGTCCATGTAGGGTACTGTAAAAATAACATTCTACATCTGACTTAATTGACGACGGTCTGTGCAACAGAGAGCGCCGATATTGCGCATACATTGTTGACATATTACAGTTCTTAGAGCGGCTTTCTTACCTATAAGACGACGGATTTAGAATTGTCTGTCTGTACCTTTCTCTTGAACCAAAGAATTCAGAAAAGCTAGAGTGACACATTTAATAATCTTTCGGCGATTTAATGTCTTCGCTCCCCAAGAATTTTGCTGTAAGCCAAGTGAATTCAGTGTAAAATGCTCTGGTTGTTGAAATGGAAACAATTGGGTCATTTGTTGAAGAACTGGAAAAGTTGACATGCCGAATGAAGATTGGTCTGTACAATGCGATGAAAATCCGTCCTTATCCTTTAGCATGAAGGGTTGTCAGTTTGAATAAGATGAAACACACGCGAACATGTCTTAAATGATGTACTTATGTCTCATTTGTCCATAACAAACAGCTTTGGCAAGGACGAGGATGCAACGGAAACAGCGACTCGTCCTAAACTAGGTTTTAATGCCGCAAAAAGGCGTGCTGTAGTTGCAGCATATATTTCTAAATACATTTCTTTTCCGTCCTTTGGAAAACAAGAAAGTAAAGCAGAGTTTAAGAAACGACGAAGGCCAGGGTAAAGAGAACGCAACGTATATCATTTGGTTAAAAGAGAAAAAATAAACGTAGTAGTCAGCACTTGTTTTATTATCACGCATTTCTGCCAGTACTTTGCGACATAAAATCACCAATTGAGGTTTTGGCAATAACGTGAGGAAACGTTCGTTTCCAATTGAGTTTTAGGATACTTCGCCTCATGACATGAACGAGAGAGAATAATCGCGGAACTCTTACAAAAGCGCAAAGTTTATATTTTGAGGTGACGTTTTCAGTTCGTCGCCGGCGTAGATGTTGAAGTCCCTAATAAAGTAAAATAGGAATAAATGTAACCACATTCAATCGATGAAGTTTTGACGACAACGTGAACATACTTCCAAGCAATCCTTCATTCTCCATATTTACTTCAATAACGAATTCTTCCAATACAATACACTTGGAGCATTTTCGCCGATATTGTGATATTGGAACAGTACGGGATATAGACGGCAAATAGGTTTACGATAGCGTCAGAAAATGTTTTCAAGTTACGCTTTCGTTAGCGTCGTTGTCTTCCTCTCAAAGGCATATTAGCAATACAAAACTCTATCACGTTTTATTTACATTCATTTACAGTATAAAAGGAATAACGATCATGAACATCAAAACAGATTTTTTGGGGCTCGATCTTTTTATTCCCCTTCCCTTTGTAGCAGTTTTGCATGGGAAAGGTGGCCTTTGAGTGTACTCACTGAGTTAGTGGTTCCTCTCGTGCTATGGTGTGTGATTTGATGTTATTCTATTCCAAAAGCAGCACTGAAACAGGAACAGCAGAGGTAAATTTTATAACACGAAAGGGCTCTATTGGCATGATTGTAACAACATTAAAAAAACAGCAAAATATGCCGGGAGTTGATGATAGAATCTGACGACGAATAAAGATAGGCTGAGTGGTAAGAGTTGTATTTACAATGAAAATTGACCGTGATAAATTCAAGTCAACACAATATTACCAAGTATACAGCTACCAAATTAACAAATCACTGTTGCATCGGGATTTATTGGTCGACTTTATGACTGAAATAAACGTAAACGTTTAGAACTGATGGGTCAACTGGCTAGAAAAGTTTCACTGAGTGAACTAAAGCGAAAAGAGAACTTGAAGCGGGTGATTTCGAGTAATATAATTTTCTTCGCCGTTGACAAAGTACACAACAGAGGTCAACAGAAGGCAGATCATCACAATTTGAGGTTCGTTTACACGACAGAGGAAAAATGGCACGGGTCCGATAAAAAGTGGAATGGTTCCATTCATTTTTGTAAAGAAACAGTGAACTTTTATCCGTTCCGCTACAGGACCATAGGCGCCTATGGTTCTGTAGTGGAACGGATAAAAGTTCACTGTTTCTTTACAAACATAATTGGAACCGTTCCACTATTTATCGGACCTGTGCCATTTTTCCTCTGTCGTGTAAACGCGCCTCAAATGTCGTGATATCGGACGATCTACACGAGTCCACATTTTTTTTTAGTCAAAACGAGCTATCGCCTTTAACAGCAATTCAGGGGATTAAAATAGTTTATTTGATTGTCATGCGGCACAACAGCGTCAACAGTTGTCTTTAGGCGAAAGCGACGTGACAAAAAAGCAAATTGCCAATAAGCGCAAAATAGCGGCGCTACAAAGATTCGATTGAAAAATAGGATTCGTGAACTCGTTCTTGCTATACTTGACAAATTTCAACATCGCTCTTCAACAAAATCGAACGGATGTTGAAGCAAATGTTGAAGGACCTTGAAGCCTTTCATTTGCGCGGGGCTTCAGTCTCGAGTATGCATGATGCTTGGTGCTCACTGTAAAAAATTACGAAAGTGTTAAAGGAATATATCGGGGCAGGAAAGAGAGTGATTACATACAAACGCCGTAGGAAGTTCACTAGTTCGTATTGGAATAAAAATTCTACTTGTGTGAAGTTTTATTTCACAAGTGAACACCACAATAATGTTATGACCCATCCGCCTCCCGTAACACGATGTTCAGACTGGTCTTATTCCATTACACATTTGATTCCGAACACACAGATTATATCACGATACAAAGGAGATTTGAAAACTTAATTTTGTTTTTGGCGATCAAGCATGAATGTGTCTCGGGTGCGAAAATTGCCGTTAAAGCCTCCTGAATTTTTCATTTGTCATGATAAGACAATTGTTAAGTTAAGTGTGCGGGGATAACTTCTCGCAATTTCGTCTCATGATAACCCGCTGCCGGCACGGGAGCCCAACAAAATAGGCCATTTTCGAAATATCAAAATATTCGGGTTGATAGTGAGTCATTGAGGACAAAAACAAAAGAAACACGTTGGAATGAATGTAAAAATATTTGCATATCATCCACTTTCCTTTGTCTTTGGGCGTGTTTTCACGCCAGCCGATTGTCTCGCTTAACATTTATGTCCTCTGTTAAACCTCTCCTTTCTTTTAATATATCGAAAAAGGCCTATTAACTACTTCCAACATGATCTCTTCTCTAAATTAACGATAATCGTTAATTCGTAATTAGCTTTGAATAAAATTTACTGTTAACGTCAATTTAGGACACTGTGTCCCAGGACTTGTGGTAGCACAGAAAATAAGGAAATTAAAAAATCATATCCGTGGATTAGATTCGAACCCGGAGCTTCTATTTTATCGGAACCACTTCTTTCCGCTTCACCACTGAAGATTCTCAAAAAAATATATATCTATTAGCGTGACTTTAGGGGCATTTTGGCGCAAACAATTTTTTGATTTGGTTTAAATCTCGATATTTGATGGTCTGTTCAATACGTAAAATTTGCCGTAAAACTCCGACACGTTGGCCAATATACTGCTCTGTTGGCCGCACTAGCTACCGAAACAAAACAGATATGGGTCTAGCTGCTATTGTGACGTAAAAGACAGAGTTTTCTGAACATTTAACTAGTTCAATGTGGATTTTTTGACTGCAGTTTACATGGGTAGCAGCAGAATGCAACAATACCAGAAATTGAAAAGACGGTATAAGGCTTCATTTCATGATACCGTATTTTGACGACAATCGCCATGAAGCCATGAACGTCGAAGAAGATTGGTTAAGTTTGTCACAGTGCTCGAAGCATTTCAAAACAGAGGACTTCACTCGACGTTTAGACCGCTTTTGATCAAACGTGACAACACAAATATGGAAGACTTTTCATTAAACACCTATTTCTAATACGATTCTCCTTGCAGAAAGCTCAAGTTATTATAGAAACGATCTGTTGAATACGTATAAAATTAGCGGCAAAATACTGCCACGTTAGCCGCGCTACCAAGACAAGAGAGGTATGGGTCTAGCTGCAATTGAGACGTCAAAATTTGACTTCTTTTCTGCGGATTTTTTGAATGCAGCTTACATGCGAAGCAGCAGGATGCTACAATACCAGAAGTTTAAAAGGCGGTATAAGGCTTCATTTCCTGATACCGTATTTTGACGATAATCGCCATGAAATTACGAAGAAGATGGGTTCAGTTTGTGCTTGAAGAATTTCAAAGAGAGGCCTTTACTTGACGTTTGAACCGCTTTTGATCAAACGTGACAAGACAAATATGAAAGGCGTTTAATTAAACGATTCTCATGGCAGAAGACTCAAGTTATAAGAGAAATGGAAGTGGAAGCAATAAAAAGAAACGAAGCAAAGATAAAATCAGATATTTAATCAAATACACCAGCAGTATAGAACATGTACTCTATTTGTAAACCATACTTAGCCAAAAAAAAAAAAAAAAAAAATTCACCGCTCACCTTGCTTCGTCTCCTGTTTGTTGATACATTTGCTTTCCTCTTGCTTTGCCTCATTTTCCGGCTGTTAACTTAAGACTCCATTTCTGAAGGCAAACAGGTTCAAATCCTGGGATGTTGAATCACACAGGACACTTTAACGCCGGGGCCAACATTTTGAAGGACAAGGTCACTTTCACAAGACTCTAAACAGCCTTCCAGATCCCTGCAGCAAAAGTACTCGCTAATGTTTTAAAGAAAATTGACACTGGCTATTTCCACACTTACACCTATACATTACAGAATTCAACGAATGAATAAAACCAACAAATTATGATGAACTGTCGATCCAAGAAGTAACAGCCAAACAAGAAACATACACTCGCAACGAAAGCAGTCTCGGTAGGTGCCCACAGAGATCACCATGCAGAATACGCAAGTATTCCCACTAGATAAGCCACTTCAACGTTTCCCTCAAATTTATCGGCCTTCA
>NC_090894.1:12208256-12228256 GCF_036669925.1 Montipora capricornis
AAACCTAAATAGCTAGGGTAAAACCAGAATGAAATTTTTCTTAGGGATGTTTTGACAGGATTTGAACACTTCACTTGCCCACAGGATACCCATTTTGTAATAATAGTTTTTCAATTTCATTAACTAAAGGCAAGAACGCATAAAGAGGAATCAGACAAAATACGAAAACAACGATAGGTCAAGGTGCGAACTAAATTAACCTCGTACTTTCTTGGTTTGAAGGAGTTCCCTCGAGTCCCATTTCATGTAAAGGCCGGTGAAAAGTTTTTTCCTGTACTAGGTCATCGTTGAAACATATTTACGATTTTGCTCGCGTTTCACAAGGCCGTCTAAAAACGGAATTTTACGCTTTTCTTCGAGTTTCATGGTAAATTTTATGCTAGGATGTCTCAGGTTGAGGTATTTGAGAAATCTTTGTTGTCAAACAGGGTGGAAGTGTCACTGTCATAAATGGCGATAACTTTTTCATTCTTTTGTGTTTATGTTAATTAGACCTACTGCCCTCATTTTGAAACAAATATTATTTTGAAATTTGCTCGTCGTAGCGAGGCTACAAAGGCTTATTAGCATTAAAACAAAAGGATATTTTCTTGGGCCGCCATTATGAAAGAGGTCTATACACGTACCTAAACCAGACAGATGGACAATCTTTCCTCTCTTGTACCCATTCTTGTTGGAAGAGGCACATGAAAATACATGCCCAGGACGGTGTCACTTAGAAAAAGAATGGGTACAAGGGAGGAAAGATTGTCCGTTATCTAGGTTAGGTAAGTTCAAATGCCTGCGTATTTTCGTTCCACTGCGGTCAACCTTGGGTTTCATACCAATGGGGTCTTATTTGATTTGTCGGAGAAATTTCAATTAATTAATGAAAATGGACTTGCTGTGGAGGATCAATTTCAACTGAGTTTTGTAAGAAGACTTGAGTACATCTAAAATGTTTAGTATATTCGGTACCAATCGAAGAGGGCATTTGTTCCAAGACATCTCAGCTGTAGGATGCTGGTTAGTGGATCGAATTGAACATAATCGTGTAACACAAGACTCACAAGACTCTACATTTGCTCTCTGGCTTGCTAGCGATTGCTAGCGATTGATATTTCATATAGTTTCTGTTTAGTTCTAATGCAAATCAACTACTGTTCAAGCTTTCTTTTTTCTTTCATTACTTGGTGCAGACGGCGCATGTCAACTCTCGACCGCTGACATATGGAAGACAGGGAAGTGAACCACAAACGCCTTCCACGGGATACAGCAAGGCACCATTTTTGTTAGCACCGCTACCAGGAACATATTCTGGATCACCATCGACACAGATGAAATCACTTGAATGTTTGTCACCATGATATGCAGTCATCAGATACCCATGATACTCCTTGGTCCATCCAGATGGACAGTCATTCCTTGCGGGCATCATCAGCATTGAACCACGTGACGCCACGAAGCAGGCAACACAGGGTGCTTCATGATCATGGAGATTTCTCTTAAAAGGGTCTCCGTTGTATTGACTGACTTCATACTCAGTGCCGTAAATGTATCCTGCGGGCTGGTGACCATCTTTGTACTTGTCGTACTTTGGATTGTGAGGAAGACAAAGGTAGTTGACTCCACCAGCGTAGTGGTTCCAATATTCACCCCCAATTATCCCTGAAAAGTGAAAGGGATGTGCAAAACGAATTCAGCTTGCTTGGAGATCAAATAACAGCTCTCACTCCCAAATAAATTACCGGTACATCTCGAAAGTAATTCTTCAGTCTTTTTTTTAGCGAGATAAGTATTTCCTTTTGAGTAATCTTTTCTGCTTTCGTGACGACTCCTGTGACCACCAGGAAAGGAAAGAGAACCAAGTGTGAATCTTTGGTGAGAGCTATTACGAAATGTTAGGAAGCGTTGACTTAAATTGTTTTAGGAACTTTATACCTTTATAGATGATCTGAGCACCAGTGGGACATGTGGTCCTTCCCCATCGAACATACTTCACACCCGACTTTGCAGTCCCCTTTTGTCCTTTTTCTCCTTTGGCGCCTTGAGGTCCTGGGGCTCCTTGTTGTCCTTTAGGACCAGGAGGGCCTGGTAACGGCGTGTTTGTGCCAGGCTTTCCTGGTTCCCCTGTGAGAAAAGAGGACAGAGCGGGTGCACTAGTATTTGCTGTTTGCTGATGGGAAAAGTTAGAGGGAAGCAGTTCAGAGTGCTTTTTCTTATTCAGCTTATTCAAACGAGTTAAGAGAAAGACAGGGAAGGATGCCTTACTCGGGGTGATTCACGAAACTATGTTTAGTTTTCCCTTTTAAGTGAATGTATTTGTTTGTTTGTGTTTTCTCTTTTTGAGTGGGGTAGTTCCTGTGAAATACTTTTAGCAATTTATTGTCATTCATTTCTTGTTTAACAAGTTAAAGCTCCTCTCTTAGAAAAACAGGATAAATGCGAGGCGGCAAAACTGCATCTGGCAGGGTCTAATGTTTAGAATAAAGAATGGCAAATTGGATTTTCGTTATTTGGAGGAACGTCACAAGGGGTCTCAAACAAGTTTCAGAAAAATACATTAATTTTCAGCAAACGCATGATTATGTTGCTGCAATTATCAACGGAATGCCGCATGTGCATGTTTTGCATCCTTTAATCTAAATATTAGACCCTTAGCGGATGATAATTATTAAAGTTTTCTCAGTGAAGGCACGTATGTATACTGTATTTTTGAAAATGGTGCGATAACAAATGTTTTTAAAACACTCCTTATTTAGCGACTGGTTGAATTAAATCATCCTCAGTTTGGACATGTTTTAGATGTCTTTTTGATCTTTATACTGTTTATAAGGGGCTCTACCATGCTATACAATTTCAAAAGCCCTAGAAGGGATGGAGACCAAAACGGATAGTATTTCCTTTGTTCACTGCAGACTCTGTTGGTCCAATGACACCAATTTTCTCTTTTTAAGTTCTAATGGAAAGGGTTAAAGTGGATTTTAACCTGCATCAAATGGAGTTAACTTTTTCCAAGATCTGGCTCTGTCTCCACAAATTTCAGTGTAAACGCCTTCTTACGGCCTGTACATTAAATTTCCATGATATATAATGATTCCGATTTTTGGAGGATTTTAACAATCAGACAAAAAATAGATTCTGAGTAATAATGGGCATCTTGTGCACAGTTTCAGACGTTTTGACGGTAAGACGGCAAAATCTCTATGACAGCTCTGTGAAGTGAAGTTTAAATATTGCCACGTAGTGCAGAGTTTCATTTACCTTTGGAGCCATTTTTTCCATTCAATCCTGGTCTCCCTGGTGTTCCTAATGTTCCTGGTGTCCCTGGTTTTCCTGGTAGACCAGGGGGTCCAGGAGGTCCCATCTTTTCTTTTCCACTGCTTTGGATATGCTTTCCTTTAAGATTGAAAATGGTACAAAACAATTCAATGCCTTAAAGTTCACAAATAGGATGATTCCTTAAAATTCGTAGTTGGTAGTCGTATGAATTATAACCTTCAATTACTTTCCTTAAAAATAACCTGAACAAAATAGTGCTTTTATACCAGAATTTTTTTGCGTTCATGTACTGGTGAGAACTTCCCAAGTAACGGAAGAGTTTATTTTCTGTTGTGCCTCAAAACAAATGAAAAGAAATAACTTTTATCACTGAATAACTCTTCTTTTAAATGCCATTATCTTATAATCATGGGTGGGCTCTATACCAACCCAAAAGGTAGGCTATAAGTGAATTGCAAGAATTCCCACTTGATCCCAGACGAGGGAACCGCATCAGTGCATCAAGTCTATAACAAAATAAAATTGAAGTGTTGATATTCATCTGAATTGTCGATTGTTATCAGATGGTCATGTCTGAGGTAAAAGAAAGGTATTCAAGCTCAAGCAGGTTAAGGCATAATAATATTTTAGGGAAAGAACATGTAACTGAAGAACTGTCCGTGTTGAATTAAATGTTAAAGAGTTTTACAGTGATAGTAAACGTTTGATTGCGTACTAGATCTGATTGGTCGTTTTAGACGAATGATTTTATTTATTTATTAATTTTTTTGGTTGGAGCTGACATTTTACATGATATCCTGTACTGAGTGCCGTAATTAATATGGCTTTTTCCTTCGGGTCTTTGATGATTTTTTTCCAACGCGCTTACATTGCCCCATCGTTTTGATAAATACCTCCAAGCGGCGTATTTTCTAAAAACCGTATTTTTGCGAGGAAAATCACTTAGTTGGTATAATAACTTTAATTTTAGAAAAATAAATTTTCTCTTTCTGCGCAAAAATCACTTCTACTAAACATTTCACTCACACGCACAAAATTGAAACTGTAGCGATAATATTTCCTTTGGAGTTAAATTAACTGGCAACATTCTAATACCGCTAGAAACAAGAATAATTAAGAGGTACCAAGTTTCTGAAGGAAGTTTTAGCCTTCACTAAATCAATTTCGATTCCAAAATTTTATTTCTGAAAACTATAAAAGTGTAAACTCCTAACGCATGAAGCCGAATTGTTTAGAAATGTTATCAAATAACTTTGGTGGCCAAGAGAGTCGATGAAGCAAAATACACGACCATTAGAAACAATGAACACTAACTGAAATCAAGAAAAAAATTGAAAAGATTACTCAGTCTCGACCGGAGAGACGACAATACGTTATTTGAGATTGGGAGGATAAGCAGCTATAAATTATCGAGGACAAACCTCTCTTCAACGCTTTTCACTCGTTTTTCAAAGTCTTGCGTGTTTTCAGTGGTGTTTTTCTTAATTCCTCTGCGTTCGCGAAACAGCATCGACTCAGTCTTTTGTCCAGTTGCATGGACATCGTGATTATTTGGACGCTGATCATCCATGGCTGAGATGTGGACCAAAATGGTAAAGCACATCATTAACACAACAAGGAAACGCAAGCCACCACAAGGGGTTTTCACTCGCGGGTACTTCATAGCTGACGAAATGGTCTTCTTTGATCACTGCCTTCGGTACAAGTAGAGTATCAAGTTGGAGAAACGAAATAAATATACTTTAGGTGAATCACAAGAAAGACGTTTTATTGATTCTGCAGAGAGCTTCGCAAAGATACAAGCTCGAACTTTTTCGCGTTTACAACTGAGATGCTTTTGACTGAACAAAGAGTCACGCGCGTAAATGTCAATATGCCAGTCAACGGATGAAAAATTATTTTCACCTGGTGTACACAATCAATCTACATCTAAGTGGAATAACAATATTTTTGTGACTAAGAAACTCTAAGCGATAGCCAACGAAAACAAGCTTTGCCTTTAATGGGACCGCAACCCTGAAATATTCCCCATGAACAGTTGGACTGCTCAGACAGATTTGCATATAAATATTTCTAGGATAATGATAAGTGCACGTGGTTTCAAAGTAACTTTGCTCGGTTGGCTTTTCTGAAAGACTAGCAAAAGGTTATGAAATCTAACAGCAGGAAATGACATTGCTTCATCATTAACTGTTTTCAAACCCTAGTTTTGGAAGCGCGTTCCTATGCCAATTGCCGTTCTCGGCCTGACGACGACGACGTGAACTGAGCAAAACAGTTTAGGTTATGTGGAGGTCGCGAGCATCTGACAATAAATTTTCAATTGTCCATGTAGGGTACTGTAAAAATAACATTCTACATCTGACTTAATTGTCGACGGTCTGTGCAACAGAGAGCGCCGATCTTGCGCATACATTGTTGACTGACATATTACAGTTCTTAGAGCGGCGTTCTTACCTATAAGACGACGGATTTAGAACTGTCTGTACCTTTCTCTTGAACCAAAGAATACAGAAAAGCTAGAGTGACACATTTAATAAGCTTTCGGCGATTTAATGTCTTCGCTCCCCAAGGATCTTTCTGTAAGGCAAGTGAATTCAGTGTTAGAATTAAAATGCTCTGGTTGTTGAAATGGAAACAACTGGGTCATTTGTTGAAGAACTGGAAAAGTTGACATATGCCGAATGAAGTTTGGTCTGTACAATGAGATGAAAGTCCGCCCTTAATTAACCCTTAGCATGAAGGGTTGTCAGTTTGAATTAGATGAAACGTACGCGAACATGTCGTAAATGATGTACTTATGTCTCATTTGTCCATAACAAAGAGCTTTGGCAAGGACGAGGATGCAACGGAAACAGCGACTCGTCCTAAACTATGTTTTAATGCCGCAAAAAGGCGTGCTGCAGTTGCAGCATATATTTCTCGATACATTTCTTTTCCGTCCTCTGGAAAACAAGAAAGTAAAGCAGAGTTTAAGAAACGACGGAGGCCAGGGCAAAGAGAACGCAACGTAAATCATTTGGTTAAAAGAGAAAAAATAAACGTAGTGGGCACTTGTTTTATCATCACGTATTTCTGCCAGTACTTTGCGACATAAAATCACCAAATTTGAGGTTTTGACAATAATGTGAGGAAACGTTCGTTTCGAATTGAGTTTTAGGATACTTCGCCTCATGACATGAACGAGAGAGAATAATCGCGGAACACTTACGAAAGCGCAAAGTTTATATTTTCATGGGTGACGTTTCCAGTTCGTCGCCGTCGTAGATGTTGAAGTCCCTAATAAAGTAAAAAAGGAATAAATGTAACCACATTCAATCGATGAAGTTTTGACGACAACGTGAACATACTTCCAAGCAATCCTTCATTCTCCATATTTACTTCAATACCGATTTCTTCCAATACAATACACTTGGAGCATTTTCGCCGATATTGTGATACTCGAACAGTACGGGATATAGACAGCAAGCAGGTTTACGATAGCGTCAAAAAATGTTAATTTATTTTTCAAGCTTTCGTTAGCGTCGCTCTCTTCCTCTCAAAGGTATATTAGCAATACAAAACTTTATTACGTTTTATTTACATTCATTTACAGTATGAAAACAATAACGGTTATAAACATCAAAACAGATTTTGTGGGGCTCTTTTTATTCCCCTTCCCTTTGTAGCAGTTTTGCATGGGAAAGGTGGCCTTTGAGTGTACTCACTGAGTTAGTGGTTCCTCTCGTGCTACGGTGTGTGATTTGAGGTTTGGGGATTCCAAAAGCAGCACTGAAACAGGAACAGCAGAGGTAAATTTTGTAACATGAAAGGGCTCTATTGGCATGATTGTAACAACACAAAAAGACAACAAAATATGCCGGGAGTTGATGACATAATTGGAATGGATGAATAGAATGACGACGAATAAAGATAGGCTGAGTGGTAAGAGTTGTATTTACGATGAAAATTGACGGTGATAAATTCAAGTCAACACAATATTACCAAGTTAAATACAGCTACCAAATTAACAAATCACTGTTGCATTGGGATTTATTGGTCGACTTTATGACTGAAATGAACGTAAACGTTTAGAACTGATGGGTCAACTGGCAAGAAATCGCTCTTCAACAAAATCGAACGGATGTTGAAGCAAATGTTGAAGGACCTTGAAGCCTTTCATTTGCGGGGGGCTTCAGTCTCGAGTATGCATGATGCTCGGTTCTCACTGTAAAAAAATTACGAAAGTGTCGAAGGAATATATAGGGGCAGGAAAGAGAGTGTTTACATACAAACGTTGGAATAAAAATTCTACTTGTGTGAAGTTTTATTTCAGAAGATGTTATGACCGATCCGCCTCCCGTTACACGATGTTCAGACTGGTCTTATTCCATTACACATTTGATTCCGAACACACAGATCATATCACGATACAAAGGAGATTTGAAAACTTAATTTCGTTTTTGGCGATCAAGCATGAATGTGTCTCGGGTGCGAAAATTGCCGTTAAAGCCTCCTGAATTTTTCAGGTGTCATGATAAGACCACAGGTCACCCAGGCTCACTCAGGTGTCATGATAAGACAATTGCTAAGTTAAGTATGCGAGGATAACTTCTCGCAATTTCGTCGCATGATAACCCGCTGCCGGCACGGGAGCCCAACAAAATAGGCCATTTTCGAAATATCAAAATATTCGAGTTGATAGTGAGTCAGTGAGGACAAAAACAAAAGAAACACGTTGGAATGAATGTGAAAAATATTTGCATATCATCCATTTTCCTTTGTACTTGGGCGTGTTTTCACGCCATCCGATCGTCTCTCTTAACATATTTGTCCTTTGAATATACCGAAAAAGGCCTATTTACTACTTCCAACATGATCTCTTCTCTAAATTAACGATTATCGTTAATTCGTAATTAGCTTTGAATAGAATTTACTGTTATCGTCAATTTAGGACACTGTGTCCCAGGACTTGTGGTAGCACAGAAAATAAGGAAATTAAAAAATCATATCCGTGGATTAGATTCGAACCCGGAGCTTCTGTTTTATCGGAACCGCTTCTTTCCGCTTCACCACTGAAGATTCTCAAAAAATATATATATTAGCGTGACTTTAGGGGCATTTTGGCGCAAACAATTTTTTGATTTGGTTTAAATCTCGATATTTGATGGTCTGTTCAATACGTAAAATTTGCAGTACAACTCAGACGTGTTGGCCCATATACTGCTCTGTGGGCCGCACTTGCTACCGAAACTAAAGAGATCTGGGTCTAGCTGCTGTTGTGACGTAAAAGCCAGAGTTTTCTAAACATTTGACATGTTCAATGTGGATTTTTTGACTGCAGTTTACATGCGTAGCAGCAGAATGCAACAATACCAGAAATTTAAAAGAAGGTACAGGGATTCATTTCATGATACCGGATTTCGACGACAATCGCCATGAAGCCATGAACGTCGAAAAAGATTGGTTCAGCTTGTCGCAGTGCTCGAAGCATTTGAAAACAGAGGACTTCACTCGACGTTTGGACCGCTTTTGATCAAACGTGACAACACAAATATGGAAGACGTTTCATTAAACACCTATTTGTAATACGATTCTCCTTGCAGAAAGCTCAAGTTATAAGAGAAACGATCTGTTAAATACGTATAAAATTAGCGGCAGTTTACTGCCATGTTAGCCTACCGCACTACCGAGACAAGAGAGGTATGGGTCTAGCTGCAATTCCTCTGTTCCTCCTCTCCTCTGTTCCTCTGTGCCCATTGTTCCTCTGTGCCCACTGTTCCTCTGTGCCCACTGTTCCTCTGTGCCCATTGTTCCTCTGTGCCCACTGTTCCTCTGTGCCCACTATTCCTCTGTGCCCACTGTTCCTCTAGGACCGGTCTTCGCTAGTAAGTGACGTCACTGGTGCGTCTTACACCGCACATAAGCCGAAAATTTGACTTCTTCTCAGCAGGATGCGACAACACCAGAAGTTTGAAAGGCTTAATTTCCCGATACCGTATTTTGACGACAATCGGCATGAGATTACGAAACGTCGAAGAAGATGGGTTCAGTTTGTGCTTGAAGAATTTCAAAAGAGAGGCCTTTACTCGACGTTTGGACCGCTTTTGATCAAACGTGACAACACAAATATGAAAGGCGTTTAATTAAACGATTCTCATGGCAGAAGGCTCAAGTTATAAGAGAAATGGAAGTGGAAGCAATAAAAAGAAACGAAGCAAAGATAAAATCAGATATTTAATCAAATACACCAGCAGTACAGAACATGTACTCTATTTGTAAACCATATCTTAGCCAAAAAAAAATTTCACCGCTCACCTTGCTTCGTCTCCTGTTTGTTGATACATTTGCTTTCCTCTTGCTTTGCCTCATTTTCCGGCTGTTAACTTAAGACTCCATTTCTGAAGGCAAACGGGTTCAAATCCTGGGATGTTGAATCACACAGGACAATTTAACGCCGAAGCCAACATTTTGAAGGACAAGGTCACTTTCACAAGGCTCTAAACAGCCTTTCAACTCCCTGCAGCAATAGTACTCGCTAATGTTTTGAAGAAAACCGACATTGACAATTTCCACACTTGCACCTACACAATACAGAAGTCAACGAATGAGTAAAAGGAACAAATCATGATGAACTGTCGATGCAAGAAGTAACAGCCAAACAAGAAACATACAATCAACGAAAGCAGTCTCGGTAGGTGCGCACAGAGATCACCATGCAGAATACGCAAGTATTCCCACTATATAAGCCACTTCAACGTTTCCCTCAAATTTATCGGCCTTCAGTTGTCGTTCTAGTGCTTTGTCAGCTTCTATTTTTTCTGCGTAATTGGCAGTCCGTTCCTTGTCAGCCTTTGGGTCGTCACGGCAAAGGCGATGATATCTTCACCGCTCGAGGTTATGGAGATAAATCATGACCATCGTCTACCATTTCTATGTCGTAATCCATTTTCGAGTCTTCGGAAAAATGACCAGCGTCAGAATCTGACGAGGGCCGAGAAATGTTTAACGTTACGTTAAAAGAACTTCTCTATGAAAGAGAAGGCAAGTGAAGCTTCCCCCTCGTTCTCTGCAGGGTCCCTTGGGAACGAGTTTGGTGAAACTTATATCTTGTGAGTCTCGATCTGACGTCACTACAATCGCTCTTCCCAGACCTCTTTTGCGCTGCCGTGATTTCCTGAAACGGAAATATAGCCAGACGAAAAAAAATTGTAGACCCAAAACTACGCTTAATATTTTACAAGAATAAGATATTTTTTGGTTTAGGTGGACTTTAAGTGCAAGGATCACTTCTCTTAATTTCTTCTATAACTTGCACTTCAAACATATACACCCTTTGCTGTTCATTTAGAGAAAATGCGAATCATTTGAACTAAAAGTCAGACAATAATGCGAAAATACGTTCATTTGCGCCAATCGGCATTCAATTGCGCGAAATGCACCCTCCACAAGGATATCTGCATAATTGTAAACATTCAATTCTACCAAATCCCGGTGACGTCACTTCCGGTTAACATGAGATGCACACGTGCCGCCGTGGATAATCAGTACACATTGCGAAGCCGTGGAGTTAGAACTATTGTGGTCTCCGGGTTTTTATTCTCTTTATTTGTCCTTACTATTGCAGGTAAGAAAATAATGTCGCTTCAATTAACTTCTTGTTGTTTTATTCAGTTTATCTCGAAAACTAAGCTTGAGGAAGGAAAGTGCAAAGAGGAAAAATTGGCGTTTCATATGTTGTTGTTTAGAAGCTGTTAAGCTATGTCGAGAGCCTTATGTGCCTCGCTTTTCGCCGTCCTATCCAATATGGCGGCGGTTATTAAGGGAAAGAAAGTTATAGTTTCCCTTCGAGTCCTAACATTTTCAACATTTGAGGGAAAGAAAGTTATAGTTTCCCGAGTTGAAATGGACCACAACGGACACGTGGATGCCGGAGAACAGTGCTTTGCAACAAGTTGTCATTTAAGACTGAACTTGGTCGAGAGCCTTTTGCCTCGCTTTTTGCCGTCCTATCCAATGTGGAGGCGGTTGTTAGGGTAAGAAACTTTAAGGTATAGTTTCCCTTTGAGTCCTAATGTTTTCAACAGTTGAGGGAAAGAAGGTTATAGTTTACCTCGCGAGTTGACGTGTACTTCAACGGACACGTGGATGCCGGAGAACTGTGCTTGGCAATCGCTTCTCCTGGTTGGAGCCGCTTCTAGTTTAGCGAAATGGCTATATGAAGGGAAACATAAATATTTTTCCCGAATTTGAGGTTCTTGGTCCTTCAGAGCTCAATATATTTTTCGGTTGTTTACATTTTAGCAACCACACAAAACTTAGATGAGGGGCCTCCCCACCGCTTCCTTCCTCGAGGAAAGCAGAGCTACAGGGATAGTCGCTTCCCTGAAACAAGAGCTTAGTAAAAGATTTAAGCTAAATTTAGGGCTCTGAATTACCTCCGAAAGTGATCAGGATAAGCCCTCTGATGGTGATGACTAACACTCAGAGGTTTCGCCTGTGCTCACTGGTGTCTTGCAAGTTACTTAGGGGAGTCCCCTAGGTCAAGTTTTGACAACTTAGCAGAGGAGTTCTCGGCAACTGACAAAACAGGTGCGACAGTTAACGCCAAGCTGGCCACTATGCTAAAAGACCTTATCAAAGGCGATCTCCCTAAAACAAAGCTAAAGGGGCTGGTGGAAAAATACTTAAGACCAGAAAATTGCTAATTGCTAGTCTCCTCAAAAGTGAACAGAACTATTTGTAATCGGTTGTCTCCAAGTAGGGATGATCTCTATTTACAAACATTGTTTTTACTGGGTTGCCAAACCCAGTCGGAAAATGGGTAGATTTCCGTTTTATTTTTTTTAGTATTTTTTTCCGTGTCAGTAAAAGTCTTGCCTGTCATTCCCCTGCTAAGTGGTGTCTTTGTGCATAGAGTCTTCTGTGCGTATTTTGTTAGGTTTGAGGGGGCTGGGGTAATGCGTAGCTTGCTCTGCACAATTAACCTGTAATGGCGTCGAAAGTCATTGTAACGCGAATGGCTTTTTAGTACATCTTTAAAGAAAATATACCCACATGGAGCTCAAGAATGGAACGTCAAGACAGGCGGTGAAACATAATGATCTGGAATCTTAAAAAAGCGACGAGTAATGGACTTCGACAGCGTAGCGTGAATCTTTCGCCCGTCGAGCCGAAATCAAAATATGCTGTACTTCTAATATTTCGCCAAGGTGGTGTTACGTACAACACTGAAACCAAATGGAAATTTCTCTGGTAACTTACGGGTTCAACAAAGACAGAGAAGGAATCGAACACCACAAGTAGATCTGTGATCTCTGTTGTGTCTCACAGTGTTTACTGAAGTCGCATCTATTTAAAGTTTGCCCGTTTGTCTGGCAAGTAACATTCATTTTGTACTCAACTCTGCAAAGGTTAAAAAAAAATTGTAAATGTGACAGGGAAAAATTACTTGAATGAAAGCTTGTTGTCTCTTTTGTGCTTTATTATTTACGGTCAAGGTTCTTTCGAAAAGGGTTGAATGTGAACTGTCAGAAATTTACTTAATTGCATATGCTTTGTGATTGTGTGTTTCGCTTGCACGCACGCAACTGAAATAGGAAGGGTTTCTTGCTTCTTATAGCAAAATATGTTGCTTGTTTCAATAAATGTTTCGGTGGAAAATATTTCGGAATGATTTCCGTACAGGTCCCTACTTCATTATGCATGCAGAATATATTAATTATTCATTCGCGCTATTGTTTTCTAGAACAATGCGTATACCCAAGGGAATCGAATATATACATGGCTAATTTGTACTTACGGGATGATCAAAAGTGGATCTCCTTCTCTCTCTCTCGCTCGCTCCCTCTCTTTTTTCACCCTCTCTCTTTTCTTTGCCCTTTTTGCTCACAACGTCTCTCTTTCTTTTCGTCCCAGCTTTCCTCTTTCGATTCCTTTGTCCTGTCTGTCTTCTCCAGATCCCGCTCGGCTTTTTCTGTCCTTTTTTCGAAGTCTCTCGCAGTCTGCCTTGAACTCCGTACCACTGTAAACCTCTGGATTACTTGTCCCTCTTCTAGACCACTGAGCTAACGTGTCAAGTTGCTAATTCACACCTTGATAATGATATTTCTTTGGAATTCTGGACGACAATTTACATAACAATGATAAGTAATTATATACGCGTGCCGTGCCGACCACCAATAAATGCACTGATTTTGCTTCTTTTGAAACAACGTCACCCCTTAATAATGCTAACCGTAACCCTTTAGGCTTAAGGTTGAACCCAGTAAAATTCTTTTGGAGGTTAATCGAGCATATCTGTGAATGTCTGAATTGCTTGTTTTTTCATCCCCCGTGCTGCACACTTAAAGAGCACTACACGGAAGAGTATACCTCCTTGTGATTGGGGCATCCTATATGGGAAATTTTTTATGCACGATTTATTGCAATATAAAATCTTTGAGTCGACGTTAACCCCTCTTTTTCAGCAAACTGTGAATTTTGAAACTTGATGGCCGCCTCTCAAGAATCAAATATAAACTTATGGAAACTATCCCGACTTTTAGCCGATCACGAGCGGAGCATAGAGTGGTGCAAAGAGCACAATCTACTCTCGTCGTCAATGAAATGCCCTAAACCTGAGTGCGGAAACGCACTCAAATGGCAAAGACGAACTGCATCGGGGGATGGATTTGTTTGGCGATGCTCTAGAAAAAACTGCAATGGACAAGCTTCAATCCGCCAGAAGTCATGGTTTTCTGGTAGTAAGCTTTCCCTTGAAAAAATATTAGCCCTAACTTACGCTTGGGCGCATAAATTCACCACAACACAAGCAGTGCACGAAACCGCTTTAGATGAAGAAACCACCTCGACAGAAACGGTGATAGATTGGTATAACTATTGCCGGGAGGTTTGTGCAGATAGAATAATGAAACAACATGCGAGGCCAATAGGCGGTCCTGGTACAACTGTTGAGATTGATGAGTCCAAGTTTGGCAAGATGAAGTATCACAAAGGTCGCTACATCGAAGGACAGTGGGTCTTTGGTGGCATTTGCCGGGAAACCAAGGCCTGCTTCCTTGTCCCGGTAGAGCGCAGGGATAAAGAGACACTCTTGCCAATTATCCGCGCTCAAATATTGCCTGGAACACGCGTGATGAGCGACATGTGGAAAGCTTACGATTGCCTACAAGACGAGGGCTATCATCATCTCAGAGTTAACCATCGCCTAAACTTCGTTGACCCAGACACGCTTGCCCACACGCAGCGCATTGAAAATACATGGTGGGGAGTAAAACGAAGTATGCCTCGTGCAGGAACATCCGTGAATCTGTTTGAAAGCTACCTACAGGAGTGGTTGTGGCGTCAGCAAAACAAAAGTGATCCATTCGGAAACATCATTGAGCATATCGCTGATTTGTACAATGTGCGATAAAGAGCCCTCTCTATGCACTGCTCGTGATTCGGCGAAAAGAGCCGTACATTATACAGGAAAGAAAACAAACCCACACTTTGCAGTGCTTTGGTGAATTGACAGAGAAACGAAGGACAATTTTACGAGCAAAAAGAAGGTAGGCATTCAATTGCTGCAAACTTTTATTTGGTCCGTTTGTTTTGTACATGAGAATCTGAACCGTATATGTACAAAGATTTCTTAAAATTCCACTTCTTTCGCTTATTTTAAAATTGACAAATGGCTAAAATTGCTAGAAAAGTGCAAAAATTAAGTTGAAAATGTTCGATTTTCCGTATTTCAGTCAAAATTTTACCGATTTTATTTAAGTCCATATATAGACTTAGAAAAAAAACCTCTAAGAAGACCAAACAAAGCGCTACACTCCCAAAGGGCGTCTATTGTTATCGCTATTGTTTTCTTGAAACAAAGGACCGTATGCATAATGAAGTAGGGACCTGTACGGAAATCTTGCCAATATTTCTGTGAAATTTCCGGCTTTTGTAAATTTATCATGTTGTGTAATTTTCGAGCTTAGCAAATTTGCATACATGTGTGGAAATGTGATACGGGGAGAATTTTTGTGGTAACGCATAAGTCACGAAAATAAACAGGTCTGTTGGAAGCGTGCTTGAGTTTCAACAAAATGACCCCCAAAATCGGCAAAAGATTGTGACGCTGATGAATAATAAAGTAGCTGCTATTACCAAAACGATGGAATTACCTGGTGATAAATAACCTTGTCTTGGAGAGTAAATTTTTGATTTTCCAGAAACAATGGTCAACCTCTGAGAGTTGGGCGATTGTGATCTTTGTGTTGAATTCGCACATTTCTTGTCAAAATTTATAACAATCGAAAGAAAAAGAAAACTAACAAAAACAAAAACCCGGTAGCTTGCCATCATTCGACACAGTTGCTTCACTGTTTCGCGAGTAAACATGCCGCGGTAAAATAACGCGGTAACTTGATCAGAGCACCCGCTGATTTAGATGTGCGATTTACTCGGTGCATCAAAACTTGTAGACTTACAACTAAACATATTTAATCTCACTAACTTTTTTTAGCTGATGGTAACTTTTTATATTCTTGGTTCAAAATTAATGTTGTTTTCGTGTCGTAGATTTTGTTACCGATGGCAAAATATTTTATTCTCAATCGACCGTCCAGAAACTTCTTCTGCTCCTCTTAAAAATTGTGTATCCATATTTATTTACTTTTACATCAATATTTGTTTTGCATAAAGCAAGTTAACAAAATCTGTATCTTGCTTGGTTCGCAGCTGATAGCATTAAAATAGAATTTTCGGTCCTATGCTTCTGTTACTGAGTGGTATACCCCGCCAAACCCCTAGGGATTAACTTCAGCTTTCAACTTTTGTTTTCAAAGCTGTCAGATGCTGTCAGTGCACGCTTACACTTGTGGTGGAAAGAAGTTGCATGATCAACATGTCAGCCCAGAAGCCAATGTTTCTCGATTCCCTTTTATTTTCTTCAATCTCTCTGGGTTCAGCACTTTGCTAGTAACCACATGTCTTCTCAAGGGGCTATTTATCTAAGACTTCTACCATGGCGCTACAATACCAAAACAATATCGTGTACTGTTAGACCTGCATATTACGCAAAGACAACTGTCAACATGTCATTCCAGAAGACAATGTTTTTCACTTCCCATTTATTTTCTTCAATCTTTCTGGGCTCAGTACTTTGCTAGTAACCACATGTCTTCTCAGGCTATTTACCCAAGACTTCTACCATGGCACTACAATGATAGACAATACCAAAACAATATCGTGCACTGTTAGAGCTACATATTACGCAAGGACAACTTGAATCTCCTGGAAGACAACACACAGCTTACTTGACATTATGGAATAAATCGCTGTGTTACTTCACTACCACACGTAAGCAATGCGTGTCAATTTTTTTTAAAGAGGACAGGAATTTCTTCTTTCTGACAAGTGATTAATTAATAGGCCGGTAGCCAGGTTTTTAACCTCAGAAAAGGATCTGTTTCGTCGTAAGAACGTGTGAGGACCTGTGAGCCAAAGGGCCTCTGCTGGTATGACTTCTGGTATGACTTCTGGGTGACCCCCCCCCCCCCCCTCCCCCAACTTGAAAAAAAATGCGTGGAACGCTGCACGTACCACAGGCAACCCAGTGTACCCTCACGGAGGGTCTAGTTGTTATTCAAGTGTGCCAACTACAGGAACTAAAGACCCTTTGGGACAGCCAATGAGGCTCTGGTTGGCATATTAATTACAATAGGTGACGTCAACGTTATATTCGCTATACCAAATCCTCAGACAGGGCTCTTCAGAAAGCTCGACAGTTTTTTTGTTTTCTCATTTTGTGCCACCATCAATCCCTGTGATAAAGCATCAGGCGAGCCGGCTCTAGGCTACTCTCTCACATTCCCTTGTTCTAGCATTGGCAGGAACCCGGGAACTGAATCTTTGTGGCCGAGAATCTCTGAAACCAGATCTGAACGCCCAGTTTGCTTCTCGAGAGGTGGTAAGTCATATTCTGCAATGCAATGCAATGTTAGGGGAGAAGGGGCTCCTACCACAACCAAGAAGAAGCAAGGCCGTCAACCATGATCCCAGTCCAATAAGAAGACAAACTGTAATCCTCAGGTTGGTTACATGAGTAGCGTTGATACCGTTATTAGGTCAGTTGCACCATTGCATGCTGGCCAATTGCGAATAGCAAGGTTGACTTCCGACCCGTTTATCTTGCAGTGTGTATCTAGCTGTAAACTTGAATTCAAATTTTCTGTTATTGAGCAAGAAGCTATTGATGCAGGAATTAATGATCTATGAACGATGTCAGTCGGAAACAGGGGAAATTGTTTCTCCGATATTCCTATGACCAAAAGAGGAACCTGGGGCTCATAGTGTTATTTTCAGTTTGAAGTATTTAAATCAAACATTGACCTACTGTACGTTCAAGATGTACCATAAGGTTGATGAAACCTGGGTTTTTTATGTCCTATAGACCTTCCCAATTTCTTCAATTTCATCCCTATATTGCCAACGTTCAGAAAATATCTCAAGTTTGCATCTAGGGTTCTTCTGTTCCGTTTTTGGGCCCTACCCAAGGGACTGACAGGTAGTCCTTGCATCTTTACCAGGCTGTTAAAATCAGTTTTTTTTTCCACCCTACGCACCCTGTACGGACTTAAGTGTTTGGGTTGTATTGATAATTCTTTTTACTTGGAGGATTCTGAGGAGGCCTGCCTTGAGGCTACCTTACATACTGCCCAATTATTTACGCGCTTGCGTTTTGTGTTTTACCCGACCCAGTCTGTTTTTCACCCTACGCAGTGCCTAGAGTTCTTAGGATTCCTGTAAAAATATTCATATATTCTTAGCCTTAACGGAGGCTGACAAGGTCGTTGTTTTGTGCCACTAAGCTTTGTGCGCCCAGTAGTTCTCAATCCATGAAGTTGCCACACTGATAGGAACTTTAGCGTCTACTTTCCCTGGGGTTGAGTTTGGTCCTTTGTAGTATAGACACTTGGAATGGGTCAAAGAATTGGCACATCTCTCATAAGGTATTTCGTTGTAAACATGCCTCCGTCTGCTGACAGCATTGGTGCTGTTAGAGTGGTGAGTCATCTCTGTCTTCACAGGTTTCCGGGTTATTGACCGTTGTTCCCCAAATATCGCTTTTACAGTGGATGCATCACGCATGGGTCGGGGTGCCATAATGCACTAAACGCAAACTGAGTATTCTTATTCTATTCGGTTCAGTATCCATTCTGCGCATGAGGAACATGCCTTACAACATGACTGCTATTTCCTACATCAGTGGCATCGGGGATGCAGGAACAAGGAATGCAATACAATTGCTAAGGTAATTTGATTAAAGGCCCTTTGAGAAGCATAGTCGGCGTTTCTGCTGCGCGTCAACCGGTGCGGTTTAATGTAACTGCAGATTCTCTATCGCGCCGTTTTGGAGATGGGATCATAATGAGAACTGAATCGCGGTATTTACTTGTATATATATGGGATTTTGTTGTTCCCCAGATAGACCTGTTTGCAAGTAGAATCAACCATCAAACTAGTGCCTATGCTTCCTTGAAGCAAGACATGAACGCATCATAGGTGGATGCTTTCCCTGTGAATTGGTCACAATTCACTAACAATTACATTTCCTCATGGGGATGCTCACCCTCTGAGCCCAGAACGGCAACCCCTGACATGCAAGGTGTCAGGTGACAGTTCATTAGGGCAACATTCCGGGCGAGGTTGACAACTTACTAATGTCCTCTTGAATAATTAGCGGCAGCAAAGCAGTAAGATGTTCCCCTCCTCAAATGCATGGCGTGCATCTGGTCTACAAGAGAAAACTGATCCACTACATCCGAGTGTGAACAACGTGTTAACGTTTCTCCACGCCTTTCATATTAACCGACTATCATACTCGACGATTAGTACGGCTTGCTCAGCACTCGCAAGCTGTTTAAAGGGATTGAATTTCCTGGTTGTCACTACGCTGTGACTGACCATCATTTTATAATGCGCTACCTGTAGGGTGTGTTCAACTCTTGCAAGCTTACTCCTCGATATCAGGTAACATGGGATCTTATGCCTGTCCTAAAGTATATAGGACTATTGTATCCTCTAAGCAAGCTGTGTCTCGGAGGAACTGACCTTTAAACCGCGAGCTTTAACATATGGGCAGCGGTGTCAAACACTGTCATTTTCGGAGGATCGATGCCATAGAGAAAACTCCTGATTATTATTTATGTTCTACATACAGGATCATGTAAAGCAGGACAGACCTGGGAAAAATCCTCATGTCATTTTTTGGTTGGGAAGAACCCTGAAGTACCCTAAAGAACCACTTACTCTACTCTAGAACGCTATCTTGGTAAAAACCCAGCTTGTTTCGTCACCATGGCAATGGCCGTCTTCTCCTTTCATATGTCATACCTTATCGGCACATTGGTACGAATGCAAATGGGCGATGAATTAAAGCTGTTATGGAAGCAAGTGTAGTAGATACAGCAAGGTTTAATACTCACAGCGCCAAATGAGCAGCTATATCGAGAGCAGGCAGGTGATTCCAACTGATGAAATCCTGAAACGCATCGAATGATCTAGAGAATCTGCTTTTCAGGAGTTCTATAACCAACCCGTTATTGCTGGAAACAGCTTTGCTGGAGCTGTTCCAGGTCGATAAGTTGGCTTTCTGGATTGGAATAGTTGTGTCCACGTTTATTGCTGTAAAATCTCATGTTAACCGGAAGTGACGTCACCGGGATTTGGTAGAATTAGAAAATTAAACGAGCCTTACCTGTAAGGTGAAGTTTGATTGTGAT
>NC_090894.1:12230756-12255756 GCF_036669925.1 Montipora capricornis
GCTTGCGTATTTTCGTTCCATTGGGGTCAACCTTGGGTTTCATACCAATGGGGTCTTATTTGATTTGTCGGAGAAATTTCAATTAATTAATGAAAATGGACTTGCTGTGGAGGATCAATTTCTACTGAGTTTTGTAAGAAGACTGGAGTACGACTAAAAGGTTTAGTATATTCGGTACCAATCAAAGAGGGCACTTGTTCCAAGACATTTCAGCTGTAGGATGCTGATTAGTGGATCGAATTGAACATAATCGTGTAACACAAGACTCATTAAGATCAACAAGTTTATTGTTTTGCCCCCTTACTCTACATTTGCTCTCTGGCTTGCTAGCGATTGATATTTCATTTAGTTTCTGTTTAGTTCTAATGCAAGTAATCTTTCATTACTTGGTGCAGACGGCGCATGTCAACTCTCGATGGTTGACATATGGAAGACAGGGAAGTGAACCACAAACGCCTTCCACGGGATACAGCAAGGCACCATTTTTGTTAGCATGGCTACCAGGAACATATTCTGGATCACCATCGACACAGATGAAATCACTTGAATGTTTGTGATCAAATCTTTCAGTCATCAGATACCCATGATACTCGTCGGTCCATCCAGATGGACAGTCATTCCTTGCGGGCATCATCAGCATTGAACCACGTGACGCCACGAAGCAGACAACACAGGGTGCGTCATGATCATGGAGATTTCTCTTAAAAGGGTCTCCGTTGTATTGATAGACTTGATACTCAGTGCCGTAAATGTATCCTGATTCCTGGTTACCATCATTGTACTTGTCGTACTTTGGATTGTGAGGAAGACAAAGGTAGTTGGATCCACCACCGTAGTGACTGAAGAATTCACCCCCAATTATCCCTAAAACGTGGAAATGGTATGTACTGAACGCATTCATATTGCTTGGAGATAAAAAGACAGCTCTCACTCCCTAATAAATTACATAGTTGGCTCCACCACCGACGTGGGTGTAGTGTTCACCCCCAATTATCCCTGAAACGTGAGAAGAGGATGTAAAACGCATTCATGCTTGGAGATCAAAAAAACAGCTCTCATTCCCTAATAAATTACATCTCGAAAAGAATTCATCAGGGATTTTTAGCCTTATTTGCCATTCTATGTTTTCCCTCAGTCTTTATTTTAGCGAGATCAGTATATCTGTTTGAGTAATATTTTACTATTCCTTTATAACGTTTTCTGCTCTCATGACAACTCCTGTGACCACCAAGAAAGGAAAAAAGTCAGAATTCTATCACAACCACCCAAACGTGAAGAAAACGAAAGGTGAATGTTAGTTGAAAGGTATTACGAAATGTTAGGAAGCGTTGAATTAAATTGTTTTAGGAACTTTATACCTTTATAGACAATCTGAGCACCACTGGGGCATGTGGTCCTTCCCCATCGAACATACTTCACACCCGACTTTGCAGTCCCCTTTCGTCCTTTTTCTCCTTTGGCGCCTTGAGGTCCTGGGGCTCCTTGTTGTCCTTTAGGACCAGGAAGGCCTGGTAACGGTGTGTTTGTGCTAGGCTTTCCTGGTTCCCCTGTGAGAAAAGAGGACAGAGCGGGTGCACTAATATTTGCTTTGCGCTGATGGGAAAAGTTAGAGGGAAGTCGTTCAGAGTGATTCGTTTTCCATGGTCACATTGACCTGCATTTCTTATTCAGCTTATTCAAACGAGTTGAAGGAAAGAAGGGAAAGATGCCTTACTCGGGGCGATTCACGAAACTATATTTAGTTTTCCCTTTTAAGTGAATGTATTTGTTTGTTTGTGTTTTTCTTTTTGAGTGGGGTAGTTTGTGTGAAATACCTTAAGCAATTTACTGTCATTCATTTATTGTTTAACAAGTTAGAGCTCCTCTCTTAGAAAAACAGGACAAAAGCGAGGCGGCAAAACTGCATCTGGCAGGGTCTAATGTTCAGAATAAAGAATGGCAAATTGGAACACGATATTTTTCGTTATTTGGAGGAGCAACGTCACAAGGGGTCTCAAACAAGTTTCAGAAAAATACATTAATTTTCAGCAAACGCATGATTATGTTGCTGCAATTATCAACGGAATGCCGCATGTGCATGTTTTGCATCCTTTAATCTAAATATTATACCCTTAGCGGATGATAAAGTTTTCGGAAGCCACGTATTTTACTGTATTTTTGAAAATGGTGCGATAACAAATGTTTTTAAAACACTCCTTACTTAGCGACTGGTTGAATTAAATCATCCTCAGTTTGGACAAGTTTTGGATGTCTTTTTGATATTTATAAGGGGTTCTACCATTCTATACAATTTCAAAAGCCCTAAACTGTGGTGGAGACCAAAACGGATAATATTTCCTTTGTTTACTGCAGACTCTGTTGGTCCAATGAGACTAATTTTCTCTTTTTTAGTACTAGTATTAATGGAAAGGGTTAAAGTGGATTTTAACCTGCATCAAATGGAGTTAACTTTTTCCAAGATCTGGCTCTGTGTCCACAAATTTCGGTGTAAACGCCTTCTTCCGGCCTGTACATTAAATTTCTATGATATATAATGATTCCGATTCCAGGAGGATTTTAAGCATCAGACAAAAAATAGGTTTAATAATGGGCATCTTCTGCACAATTTCAGACGTTTTGACGGTAAGACGTCAAAATCTCTATGACAGCTCTGTGAAGTGAAGTTTAAATATTGCCACGTAGTGCAGAGTTTCATTTACCTTTGGAGCCATTTTTTCCATTCAATCCTGGTTTCCCTGGTGGACCAGGGGGTCCCATCTTTTCTTTTCCACTGTTTTGGATATGCTTTCCTTTGAGATTGAAAATGGTAGAAAACAATTCAATGCCTTAGAGTTCACAAATAGGATGATTCCTTAAAATTCGTAGTTGGTAGTCGTATTAATTATAACCTTCAATTATTTTTTTTAAAAAATAACCTGAACAAAATAATGCTTTTATACCAGACTTTTTTTGCGTTCATGTACTGGTGAGAACTTCCCAAATTACGCAAGGTTTTATTTTCTGTTGTGCCTCAAAACAAATGAAAAGAAATAACTTTTATCACTGAATAACTCTTCTTTTAAATGCCATTATCTTATAATCATGGGTGGGCTCTATACCAACCCAAAAGGTAGGCTATAAGTGAATTGCAAGAATTCCCACTTGATCCCAGACGAGGGAACCGCATCAGTGCATCAAGTCTATAACAAAATAAAATTGAAGTGTTGATATTCATCTGAATTGTCGATTGTTATCAGATAGTCATGTCAAAAGAAAGGTAAAAGAGAGGTATTCAAGCTCAAGCAGGTTAAGGCATAATAATATTTTAGGGAAAGAACATGTAACTGAAGAACTGTCCGTATTGAATTAAATGTTAAAAGAGTTTTACAGTGATAGTAAACGTTTGATTGTGTACTAGATCTGATTGGTCGTTTTGGTCGAATGATTTTATTTATTTATAATTTTTTTTCGTTGAAGCTTTTACATGATATCCTGTACTGAGTGCCGTAATGAATATGGCTCTTTCCTTCGGGTCTTTCTTTGATGATTTTTTTCCAACGCGCTTACATTGCCCCATCGTTTTGATAAATACCTCCAAGCGGCGTATTTTCTAAAAACCGTATTTTTGCGAGGAAAATTACTTAATTGGTATATTAACTTTAATTTTAGCGAAATAAATTTTCTCTTTCTGCGCAAAAATCACTTCTACTAAACATTTCACTCACACGCGCAAAATTGAAACTGTAGCGATAATATTTCCTTTGGAGTTAAATTAACTGGCAACATTCTAATACTGCTAGAAACAAGAATAATGAAGAGGTACCAAGTTTCTGAAGGAAGTTTTAGCCTTCGCTAAATCAATTTCGAATCGAAATTTTATTTCTGAAAACTATAAAAGTGTAAACTCCTAACGCATGAAGCCGAATTGTATAGAAACTTTGGTGGCCAAGAGAGTCGATGAAGCAAAATACACGACCATTAGAAACAATGAACACTCACTGAAATCAAGAAAAAAATTGAAAAGATTACTCAGTCTCGACCGGAGAGACGACAATACGTTATTTGAGGTTTGGAGGATAAGCAGCTATAACTTATCGAGGACAAACCTCTCTTCAACGCTTTTCAGTCGTTTTTCAAAGTCTTGCGGGTTTTGAGTGGTGTTTTTCTTAATTCCTCTGCGTTCGCGAAACAGCATCGACTCAGTCTTTTGTCCAGTTGCATGGACATCGTGATTATTTGGACGCTGATCATCCATGGCTGAGATGTGGACCAAAATGGTAAAGCAAATCATTAACACAACAAGGAAACGCAAGCCACCACAAGGGGTTTTCACTCGCGGGTACTTCATAGCTGACGAAATGGTCTTCTTTGATCACTGCCTTCGGTACAAGTGGAGTATCAAGTTGGAGAAACGAAATAAATATACCTTAGGTGAATCACAAGAAAGAAGTTTTATTGATTCTGCAGAGAGCTTCACAAAGATACAAGCTTGAACTTTTTCGCGTTTACAACTGAGATGCTTTTGACTGAACAAAGAGTCACGCGCGTAAATGTCAATATGTCAGTCAACGGATGGAAAATTATTTTCACCTGGTGTACACAATCAATCTACATCCAAGTGGAATAACAATATTTTGTGACTAAGAAACTCTAAGAGATAGCCAAGGAAAACAAGCTTTGCCTTTAATGGGACCGCAAACCCTGAAATATTCCCCATGAACAATTGGACTGCTCAGACACATTTGCATATAAATATTTCTAGGATGATGATAAGTGCACTCGGTTGGCTTTTCTGAAAAACTAGCAAAAGGTTATGAAATCTAACAAGAGGAAATGACAGTGATTCATCATTAACTGTTTTCAAACCGTAGTTTTGGAAGCGCGTTCCCATAACAATTGCCGTTCTCGGCCTGACGATGACGTGAACTGAGCAAATTTTAGGTTATGTGGAGGTCGCGAGCATCTGACAATAACTTTTCAATTGTCCGTGTAGGGTACTGTAAAAATAACATTCTACATCTGACTTAACTGACGACGGTCTGTGCAACAGAGAGCGCCGGTCTTGCGCAAACATTGTTGACATATTATAGTTCTTAGAGCGGCGTTCTTACCTATAAGACGACGGATTTAGAACTGTCTGTACCTTTCTCTTGAACCAAAGAATACAGAAAAGCTAGAGTGACACATTTAATAAGCTTTCGGCGATTTAATGTCTTCGTTCCCCAGGGATCTTTCTGTAAGCCAAGTGAATTCTGTGTTAGAATTAAAATGCTCTGGTTGTTGAAATGGAAACAATTGGGTCATTTGTTGAAGAACTGGAAAAGTTGACATGCCGAATTGAATGAAGTTTGGTCCGTACATTGCGATGAAAATCCGTCCTTAACCTTTAGCATGAAGGGTTGTCAGTTTGAATAAGATGAAACGTACGCGAACATGTCGTAAATGATGTACTTATGTCTCATTTGTCCATAACAAAGAGCTTTGGCAAGGACGAGGATGCAACGGAAACAGCCACACGTCCTAAACTAGGTTTTAATGCCGCAAAAAGGCGTGCTGCAGTTGCAGCATATATTTCTCAATACATTTCTTTTCCGTCCTCTGGAAAACAAGAAAGTAAAGCAGAGTTTAAGAAACGACGAAGGCCAGGGCAAAGAGAACGCAACGTATATCATTTGGTTAAAAGAGAAAAAATAAACTTAGTCGGCACTTGTTTTATCATCACGTATTTCTGCCAGTACTTTGCGACATAAAATCACCAAATTTGAGGTTTTGACAATAACGTGAGGAAATGTTCGTTTCCAATTGAGTTTTAGGATACTTCGCCTCATGACATGAACGAGACAGAATAATCAAGGAACACTGACGAAAGCGCAAAGTTTATATTTTGAGGTGACGTTTTCAGTTCGTCGCCGTCGTAGATGTTGAAGTCCCTAATAAAGTAAAAAAGGAATAAATGTAACCACATCATGTTCAATCGATGAAGTTTTCACGATAACGTGAACATACTTCCAAGCAATCCTTCGATCATTCTCCATATTTACTTCAATAACGAATTCTTCCAATACAATACACTTGGAGCATTTTTGCCGATATTGTGATACTCGAACAGTACGGGATATAGACGGCAAACAGGTTTACGATAGCGTCAGAAAATGTTGATTCATTTTTCAAGTTACGCTTTCGTTAGCGTGGCTGTCTTCCTCTCAAAGGTATCTTAGCAATATAAAACTTTATTACGATTTATTTACATTCATTTACAGTATGAAAGCAATAACGGTTATAAAGATCAAAACAGATTTTGTGGGGCTCTTTTTATTCCCCTTCCCTTTGTAGCAGTTTTGCATGGGAAAGGTGGCCTTTGAGTGTACTCACTGAGTTAGTGGTTCCTCTCGTGCTACGGTCTGTGATTTGAGGTTTGGGCATTCGGTCAGTGTAAAACGCAGACTGCAGACTGCAGACCAGGGGTAAAATGCAGACTGAGGTTATAACGTAAAGTTCTGTTGAAAAAGCCCAAATTCCTTCTTGAAATGCTAACCTTAAGGCCTAATTAGGCCTAAAACAATATTTAGGCTTAACTGTTAGCATTTCTAATGGGTTTGGGCTTTTTCAACAGTTAAATTATAACCTCAGTCTGCATTTTACCCCCGGTCTGCATTCTGCGTTTTACACTGACCGTTTGGGGATTCCAAAAGCAGCACTGAAACAGGAACAGCAGAGGTAAATTTTGTAACATGAAAGGGCTCTATTGGCATGATTGTAACAACACAAAAAAACAGCAAAATATGCCGGGAGTTGATGACATAATGGGAATGGATGAATAGAATCACGACGAATAAAGATAGGCTGAGTGGTAAGAGTTGTATTTACAATGAAAATTGACCGTGATAAATTCAAGTCAACACAATATTACCAATATTACCAAGTTAAATACTGCTACCAAATTAACAAATCACTGTTGCATCGGGATTTATTGGTCGGGTTTATGACTGAAATGAACGTAAACGTTTAGAACAGATGGGTCAACTGGCTAGAAAAGTTTCACTGAGTGAACTAAGGCGAAAAGAGAACTTGAAGCGGGTGATTTCGAGTAATATAACTATCTTCTCCGTTGACAAAGTACACAAGAGAGGTCAACAGAGAGAGCTCGACAGGCAGATCATCACCAATTTGAGGTTCGTTTACACGACAGAGGAAAAATGGCATGGGGCCGATAAAAAAGTGGAACAATTCCAATCATTTTAGTAAAGAAACAGAGAACTTTTATTCGTTCATCTTTAGGCGAAAGGTTTCAACATCGCTCTTCAACAAAATCGAACGGATGTTTAAGCAAATGTTAAAGGACCTTGAAGCCTTTCATTTGCGCGGGGCTTCAGTCTCGAGTACGCATGACGCTCGGTTCTCACTGTAAAAAAATCACGAAAGTGTTGAAGGAATTTATAGGGGCAGGAAAGAGAGTGTTTACATACAAACGCCGTAGGAAGTTCACTAGTTCGTATTGGAATAAAAATTCTACTTGTGTGAACTTTCATTTCACAAGTGAACACCACAATAATGTTATGACCCATCCGCCTCCCAAAACACGATGCTCAGACTGGTCTTATTCCATTACACATTTGATTCCGAACACACAGCAGATCATATTACGATACAAAGGAGATTTGAAAACTTAATTTTGTTTTGGGCGATCAAGCATGAATGTGTCTCGGGTGCGAAAATTGCCGTTGAAGCGCCCTGAATTTTTTAGGTGTCATGATAAGACAATTGCTAAGTTAAGTGTGCGAGGATAACTTCTCGCAATTTCGTCTCATGATAACCCGCTGCCGGCACGGGAGCCCAACAAAATAGGCCATTTTCGAAATATCAAAATATTCGGGTTGATAGTGAGTCATTAAGGCCAAAAACAAAAGAAACACGTTCGAATGAATGTGAAAAATATTTGCATATCATCCATTTTCCTTTGTCCTTGGGCGTGTTTTCACGCCAGCCGATTGTCTCGCTTAACATATTTGTCCTTTTAATATATCGAAAAAGGCCTATTTACTACTTCCCACATGTTCTCTTCTCTAAATTAAGGATTATCGTCAATTCGTAATTAGCTTTGAATAGAATTTACTGTTATCGTTAATTTAGGACACTGTTTCCCAGGACTTGTGGTAGCACAGAAAGTAAGGAAATTAAAAAATCATATCCGTGAATTAGATTCGAACCCGGAGCTTCTGTTTTATCGCAACCGCTTCTTTCCGCTTCCCCACTGAAGATTCTCAAAATATTAGCGTGACTTTAGGGGCATTTTGGCGCAAACAATTTTTTGATTTGGTTCAATGCGGATTTTTTGACCGCAGTTTACATGCGTAGCAGCAGAATGCAACAATACCAGAAATTTAAAAGACGGTATAGGGCTTCATTTTATGATACCGTATTTTGACGACAATCGCCATGGAGCCATGAACGTCGAAGAAGATTGGTTCAGTTTGTCACAGTGCTCGAAGCATTTCAAAACAGAGGAATTCACTCGACGTTTAGACCGCTTTTGATCAAACGTGACAACACAAATATGGAAGAAGTTTCATTAAACACCGATTTTTAATACGATTTTCCTTGCAGATTAAAGCTCAAGCTATAAGAGAAACGATCTGATGAATACGTATAAAATTAGCGGCAAAATACTGCCATGTTAGCCGCCCTACCGAGACAAGAGAGGTATGGGTCTAGCTGCAATTCTTCTCTGCGGATTTTTTGAATGCAGCTTACATGAGAAGCAGCGGGATGCAACATTACCAGAAGTTTAAAAGGCGGTATAAGGCTTCATTTCCTGATACCGTATTTTGACGACAATTGCCATGAGATTAAGAAACGTCGAAGAAGATGGGTTCAGTTTGTGCTTGAAGAATTTCAAAAGAGAGGCCTTTACTCGACGTTTGGACCGCTTTTGATCAAACGTGACAACACAAATATGAAAGGCGTTTAATTAAACGATTCTCATGGCAGAAGGCTCAAGTGGAAGCAATAAAAGGAAACGAAGCAAGATAAAATCAGATATTTAATCAAATACACCAGCAGTACAGAACATGTACTCTATTTGTAAACCATATCTTAGCCAAAAAAAAAAAAAAATTCACCGCTCACCTTGCTTCGTCTCCTGTTTGTTGATACATTTGCTTTCCTCTTGCTTTGCCTCATTTTCCGGCTGTTAACATAAGACTCCATTTCTGAAGGCAAACAGGTTCAAATCCTGGGATGTTGAATCACACAGGATAATTTAACGCCGGGGCCAACATTTTGAAGGACAAGGTCACTTTCACAAGGTTCTAAACAGCCTTCCAACTCCCTGCAGCAATAGTATTCGCTAATGTTTTGAAGAAAATCGACACTGTGACAATTTCCACACTTGCACCTTCACAATACAGAAGTCAACGAATGAATAAAAGGAACAAATCATGATGAACTGTCGATGCAAGAAGTAACAGCCAAACAAGAAACATACAATCAACGAAAGCAGTCTCGGTAGGTGCGCACAGAGATCACCATGTAGAATACGCAAGTATTCCTACGATATAAGCCAAATCAATTAACGTTTCCCTGAAATTTATCGGCCTTCAGTTGTCGTTCTAGTGCTTTGTCAGCTTGTTTTTCCTTTTTCGTAATTGGCAGTCCATTCCTTGTCAGCCTTTGGGTCGTCGATGATATCTTCATCGCTCGAGGCTATATGATCTCGATGGAGATAAATCATGACCATCGTCTTCCATTTCTATGTCGTAATCCATTTTCGAGTCTTCGGAAAAATGACGAGCGTCAGAATCTGACGGGGGGCAAGACATTTTTAACGTTACGTTAAAAGAACTTCCCTATCAAGGAGAAAGCATGCAAATAAAGCTTCCACCTGGTTCCCAGGGTCCCCTGGGAACGAGTTTGGTGAAGGTTGTATGCTGTGGGCTGTCAATCTGACGTCACTACCATCGCTCTTCCCAGACCTCTTTTGCGCGGTCGTGATTTCCTGAAAATGAAGAAGTGAGTAGGATCTATTTTAGCTCCATGCTATCTGAAATTAACATGGAGTATTCTTTAACAAATTCGCGACGAAATTTCCCCAAAACACACCTCAATAGCGACGGAGCTTAAGATGGCTCAAAGCAGTTTCAGCACTTTCAAGAGAATGTACTATTAGAAGAATTGCCTCCACAGCACTTAACTGTATCATATAACAGCAATGTCATGATATCATATGAAACGCCCTTGTTGCTTCAGTAACACGATGCGTTCATTATCATGACGCAATACGTCACCATAGCAACACGACAGTCATCCAAAAACACCCTATATTTCGTTTTTAGTTGCTTGTATCTCTCACCCCATTTTTAATCCCTGTAAAGTGAATGAAGCTGCTCAAAGCAGTTTAAACACTTTCAAGAGATTGTACTATTAGAAGGATTGCCTTCACAACACTGTATCACATAACAGCAATGTCATGTTACCATATGAAACGCCCTTATTGCTTAACACAATGCGTTCATTATCACTACGTATTACCAGGAGCCCATTAGTAGGAGCCTCCATATGCAGTAGATCTTTGAGTCAACCTTTGCGCGTATCTTTCTATTTTTAGAACGAACCCTTGAGCAGGAGACTCGTATTTACATCAATTTGTACGATATAAATACAGCGTTACAGCTTTATTTGTCTTCGTTAGACAACGACTTTATTCTGATTGGCCTTTTAAAACAGTGTGTGCAGAGCAGGAGCAACTAACTCGTGGCGTTCTAATGATTGAAAGTTACGCGCAAAGGTTGACTCATAAGGGCGTGTATGAGATAGGCAAGCTCCTACTCATGGGCTCCGGGTCCAGTGGATTGAGAGACACCTTAAAAAGCATGAGCAGTTAAGGTGGCTCTACATCTTCTCCAAAGAAGAAGAGCAGTTAAGAAGGCTCTACATCATCTACATTTTTGGCTCTCCAAAGAAGAAGAGCAGTTAAGGTGGCTCTTTATCTTCTCCAAAGAATGCAGATCGTTTTACCACGGCCAGCTAATCAGCAATGAAAAATGGGGGTCACCGAGTTCGTTTTAGAGATACATGCAGCTAAAGGTAAAATATACGGTAGTTTTGGAGGGATTTCTTGCCTCTTTGGTAACAATTACGTAACAATAATGATCTTATCTTGTAAAGCAATAATTCATGTTTCATATGCTCCAATCATAACACTGCCGTTATAGGAAACAATGTTGTTGTTAAGTCAATACTTTTAGCAGTACAGTATCTTTAAAAGACTGAACCTGGTGTGAGCCACGTTAAATCCATGTCAAATTACTTCTTAACCATCATACCGTTTTAAGTCCGGCTGAACATAAAAGTCCCTCCACAATTTACCCCCCTCCCTCCCGGCGGCTTATATGACCCTTACGTTTATATCCTTGAAGACGGAAAGGTTTTGCATGTAGCCACACTGAGTACAAGAACTATGGCGATAGACAGCCAAAAGTGACCTTCAATTAGCTTGCGAGACTCAACCGGTGCGGAGAATGGCGCGTGACTTGAACTAAGTGACGCGCAACTCTGTCTTCGCTGTCTTGATCGTCGTGCGATCTGAATCGATGTAACTTATTACAGTTACTGTTAGATAAAAATTTCACTTTTTGTCGAATGGTACGCTGCGAAACGATAAGTGCATCCTTTTAAGATCACGCAACAAATAAATCTCATTGCTTCCATATAAAGCAGTCGTTCTAAGTTAAGTCGCTGTAAATAGCTATGGGGAGAAATCAGTTACATCTTGAAATTTATAAAGCATTCCTTTATAGGAAACCTTGTAAAAAGTTGATGTCGTGTAATTAAACGCCCCTTCTACCATCGGCGGCGATCGTGAGTGTTCATGAGAGATCGTATTAAAAAACGACTACACCCTTACTCTCAAGGGAACTCAGGGGGCGGCGCTAAGGCGAGCTTCAATGACGCGGATATATGAAAAAATGCATATTTATGAGAAAAATAACTTATTAGCTCGGGGTAATCACACTAAATCAAAATTTCCAAGCAAATCGCTTTCCTTATTCCAAACCATTCTGACTTAGTATTTGAATTTACTAAGTTACCAAACTTTGCAGCTTACAAGTTGACAATAACATGAACAAGAAACGAAAATCTATGCGCATACGACATTTTTAAATTCCCATATAAACTTTCTCAAAAATCCTTCGAATACTAAATCAATTTTCCAATAGTTTCTCTAGGTTTCTTTTGCTTTATGAACGTCTCGTTTTTTTTGCAGCTTACAAGTTGAAATTTGTGACCAGATACGCTCCTTAAATTGAGCTTGAGGAGAGGAGTTCTGCCAGCCACTGTGGAAAATACCAGAATACTCTTTGTTTGTCCCCCCAAATTTTGCAGAAGCATTGTTTTTGTTTCTTCTTAGGACCATTGTAAGTCCCAAGAGAAACTGGAAACAATGCTTATGCAAAGAGTATTATGATATTTTCCAAAGTGACCTATAAGTTTCAACCATCAGTCATTAAATTTCACGCGGTGCTATTATGCTAATAAGATTTTAACTCCTGCATATCAATGATGTCCGGCCATTCCGCGCCATGAGCCTGTACACTGTTTCTATGGTGATTGAAACTAAAGTTGTGATTGGTTGACTTAAACTACAACTTTGAATTTGATTGGCTTATTGAACTGTCCGATAACAACTTGGCATTCAAATTAGTGGTAAATCTGAGTTTTTTTTAAGGAATTATGGGTAATCAGGGCAAGATGGATAGGAATTCAAAGGTTTGTAAGGAAGTTCAAAACGATGAAAGGTGTTCATAATATGCAAGTTTGGGTTTCGGCAGAATAAATTTGGAGAGAATGGATGTTGTAGACAATATTTTATTAAAAAGAGTTCCTGCCATACATATCCTTTCATTCCAAAGGCACAAAATTACAGAGAATGTATGGAGACAAAAGAGCAATATTTAGGAATTCCAAGCAACGGATACCAAGTCTAGTTCATCTCAGTAGTTGTAAACATGAACTTATTTGTTTGGTTTATGAAGGAAAAAGTCTATAAAGTTGAGTCATGCACAGTATATTTGCTTCGAATTTCCATACAAACCTTTGAATTTCCCGCCATGTTGTCCTGATTACCCATGATGCAATCAAGAGCGTGAACTCGTCTATTATTTTGAAAAACAACCCTAATTAACGAAACCATATAAACTATTAATACAAGAATTTTTTATTCAATTAAACCTAAATAGCTGGGGTAAAACCGGAATGAATTTTTTCTTAGGGATGTTTTGACGGGATTTGAACGCTTCACTTGCCCTTAGGGATACCCATTTTGCAATAATAGTTTTTCAATTTCATTAACTAAAGGCAAGAACGCATAAAGAGGAATCAGAACAAATTCGAAAACAACGATAGGTCAAGGTGCGAACTAAATTAACCTCGTGCTTTCGTGGTGTGAAGGAGTCGAGTCGAGTCCCATTTCATGTAAAGGCCGGTGAAAAGTTTCTTCCTGTACTAGGTCATCGTTGAAACATATGTACGATTTTGCTCGCGTTTCACAAGGCCGTCTAAAAACGGAATTTTATGATGTTCTTCGAATTTCATTGTAAATTTTATGCCAGGTTGTCTCAGGGTGAGGTATTTGAGAAATCTTTGTTGTCAAACAGGGTGGAAGTGTCACTGTCATAAATGGCGACCACTTTTTCATTCTTTTGTGTTTATGTTAATTAGACCTACTGCCCTCATTTTGAAACAAATATTCTTTTGAAATTTGCTCGTCGTTGCGAGGCTACAAAGGCTTATTAGCATTAAAACAAAAGGATATTTTCTTGGGCCGCCATTATGAAAGAGGTCTATACTCGTACCTAAACCAGACAGATGGACAATCCTTCCTCTCTTGTACCCATTCTTGTTGGAAGAGGCACATGAAAATACATGCCCAGGACGGTGTCACTTAGAAAACGAATGGGTACAAGGGAGGAAAGATTGTCCGTTATCTAGGTTAGGTAAGTTTAAATGCTTGCGTATTTTCGTTCCATTGGGGTCAACCTTCAGTTTCATACCAATGTGGTCTTATTTGATTTGTCGGAGAAATTTCAATTAATTAATGAAAATGAACTTGCCGTGGCGGATCAATTTCTACTGAGTTTTGTAAGAAGACTTGAGTACGTCTAAAATGTTTAGTATATTCGGTACCAATCGAAGAGGGCACTTGTTCCAAGACATCTCAGCTGTAGGATGCTGATTAGTGGATCGAATTGAACATAATCGTGTAACACAAGACTCATTAAGATCAACAAGTTTATTGTTTTCACCCTTACTCTACATTTGCTCTCTGGCTTGCTAGCGATAGATATTTCATTTAGTTTCTGTTTAGTTCTAATGCAAATCAATTACTGTTCAAGCTTTCTTTTTTCTTTCATCACTTGGTGCAGACGGCGCATGTCAACTCTCGATGGTCGACATATGGAAGACAGGGAAGTGAACCACAAACGCCTTCCACGGGATACAGCAAGGCACCATCTTTGCTAGCATGGCTACCAGGAACATATTCTGGATCACCATCGACACAGATGAAATCACTTGAATGTTTGTCACCATGAAGTTGAGTCATCAGATACCCATGATACTCCTCGGTCCATCCAGATGGACAGTCATTCCTTGCGGGCATCATCAGCATCGAACCACGCGACTTCACGAAGCAGACAACACAGACTGCTTCATGACTATGGAGATTTCTCTTAAAAGGGTCTCCGTTGTATTGACTGACTTCATACTCAGCGCCGTAAATGTATCCTGCAGACTGGTGACCATTTTTGTACTTGTCGTACTTTGGAGTGTGAGGAAGACAAAGGTAGTTGGCTCCACTACCGTAGTGGTCGAAGTGCCCACCCCCAATTATCCCTGAAACGTGAAAGGGATGGGTAAAACGTATTCATCTTGCTTGGAGATCAAAAGACAGCTCTCACTCCCTAATAAATTACATCTCGAAAAGAATTCATCAGGGATTTTTAGCCTTATTTGCCATTCTATGTTTTCCCTCAGTCTTTATTTTAGCGAGATCTGTATTTCCGTTTGAGTAATATTTTACTATTCCTTTATAACGTTTTCTGCTCTCATGACAACTCCTGTGACCACCAAGAAAAGAAAAAAAAATCAGAATTCTATCACAACAACCCAAACCTGAAAAAAACGAAGTGTGAATCTTAGTTGAGTGGTATTGCGAAATGTTAGGAATCGTTGAATTAAATTGTCTTAGGAACTTTATACCTTTATAGACGATCTGAGCACCACTGGGACATGTGGTCCTTCCCCATCGAACATACTTCACACCCGACTTTGCAGTCCCGTTTTGTCCTTTTTCTCCTTTGGCGCCTTGAGGTCCCTGGGCTCCAGTCTTACCTACAGCTCCTTGTTGTCCTTTAGGTCCAGGAGGGCCTGGTAAGGGCGTGTTTGTGCCAGGCTTTCCTGGTTCCCCTGTGAGGAAAGAGGACAGAGCGGGTGCACTATTATTTGCTGTGTGCTGATGGGGAAATTTGAAGGGAAGCATTTCTGAGTGATTCGTTTTCCATGGTGACATTGACCTGCTTTTCTTGTTTAGCTTATTAAAACGAATTTAAAGGAAAGATAGAGGAAGATGCCTCACTCGGCGTGATTCACGAAACAATATTAAGTTTTCCCTTTTTAAAAGTGATTGTATTTGTTTGTTAGTTTTTTTTTCCTTTGAGTTGGGCAGTTCATCTGAAAAAACCTTTAAACCTTTAACCTTTACTGTCATTCATGTATTGTTTAAGAAGCTAGAGCTCCTCTTTTAGAAAAAAAAAACCAGGATAAATGCGATGCGGCAAAACTGCATGTGGCAGGGTTTAATGTTTAGAATAAAGAATTGGAAATTGGAACCCGACATTTTTTGTTATTTGGAGGAAGAACATCACTAGGTGTCTCAAACAATTTTTAGAAAAAGACATTAATTTTCAGCACTAGCATAATTATGTTGCTGTGATGATCAACGAAATACCGCACGTGCATGTTTTGCATCTTTTAAATCTAAATATTAGACCCTGAGCGGATGATAAGTTTTCGGAAGTCACGGATTTATACTGTATTTTTGATAAATGGTACGATCGCAAAGGTTTTTAAAACACTCCTCATTTAGTAACTGGTTGAATTAAATAATCCTCAGTTTGGACAAGTTTTAGGATAAGTTTTAGATTTGTTTCTAATCTCTATCAAGGGCTCTCCCATGCTATACAATTTCAAAAAGCCCTAAATTGTGGTGGAGACCAAAATGGATGATATGTCCTTTGTTGGACTGCAGAGTCCGACTCTGTTGGTCCAATGAGACTAATCAGTTTCTCTTTTCAGTACTAATGGAAAGGATTGAAATCGATTTGAACCTGCATTAAATGGGTTTAACCTTTTCGAAGATCTGGCTGTGTCTCTTACGTACAAACGGCCACAAATTTCGATGTAAACGCCTCTTTCTCATACACATTAAATTTCTGATCATTTGTAGTTTCCAGGAGGACCTTAAGCACCAGACAAGAAATAGGTATAATGGGTGTCTTCTTCACAGTTTCAGACGTTTTGACCAGAAGACAGCGAAATATATGACAGCTCTGTGAATCGAAGTGAAGTCAGTTTTATAATATTTCCACGTGGTCTCTGAGTGTAAAGTTTCGTTTACCTTTGGGGCCAGTTTTTCCATGCGAACCAGGGTTACCAGCCAATCCTGGTGTCCCTGGTGGACCAGGGGGTCCAGGAGGTCCCATCTTTTCCTTGTTTTGGATATTCTTTCCTTAAAGAATGAAAATGGTACAAAAGCATTCAGTGTCTTAGAGATCACCAATCGGTAATTCCTTAAAAATTGTTGTTGGCAGTTATCTTAACCTTGAACTACTTTCCTTACAAACATAACCTAACGAAAATAATATCTTTATGCCAGAATTTTGTTGCGCTCAAGTACTGGCATGAACATTACAAATCTGAGGAGAGTTTATTTTCTGTTTTGTCTCTAATAAATAAAAAAACTGAGAAATAACTGATCTTTTGAATATCATTATCTTATAATCGTGGGTGGGTTTGATACCAACCCAATAGGTAGGCTGTAAGTGAGGAGTAAGAATCTCCATTTGATCCAAGGGGAAGGGACCGCATCAGTGCATCAAGCCTACAAAAAAAATAAATATATTGAAGTGTTGATATTCATCTGAATTGTTGATTGTTATCAGATGGTCATGTCTGAGTACTCAAGCTCAAACAGGTAAAGGCAGTTTTAGGGAAAGAACCCACAGGCTGAACAACTGTCCATATTGAATTAAATGTTACAGAGTTTTACAGAGATGATGCAAACTTTCGATTGCGTACTAGATCTGATTGGAACAAGCCCTGCAGACATGGGGAAGTTCTCTGGTGGTGTGGTTTTCTTTATTTTATTTTATTTTGTTTTTTTTCGTTTGAGCTGACATTTTACGTGATATCCTGCATGGAGTGGCGTAATTGATATGGCTCTTTCCTTCGAGGCTTTTATTGATTTTTTTCCAAAGCGTTTACATTGCCCCATCGTTTTGATAAATACCTCCAAGCGGAGTATTTTCTAAACAAGTTCAATTTTGCGAGGAGACTTCATTGGTATAATAAATTTAATTTTAGCGAACTAAATTTCTCTTTCTGCGCAAAAATCGACAGACATATTCACTTCTACTGAACATTTCACACACACGCACGAAATTGAAACTGCAGCAATATTTCCCATCAGGGGCTCGGATTTTTCCGAGTTTTCACTGGGTTCCATTGTCACCATTTCATTTATTGTGTATATCATTCTCACATTTACTTAATATTTCCCTTGGAGTTAAATTAACTGGCAACATTTTAATACTGCTAGAAACAAAAATAATTAAGAGATACCAAGTTTCTGAAGGAAGTTTTAGCCTTTGCTAAAATCAATTTCGAGCTGAAATTTTATTTCTGAAAATTATTGATTGAAGTGTAAACAAACTGCTAACGCATGAAGCCCAATTGTATAGAAATGTTATCAAATTATTTTGGTGGTCAGGAGACTCGACGAAGCACTTTTTGGCATCATGGATCTTATTTCGCGAAAATACACCAGTGGAAACAATGAACAAATCAAGAAAAAATTGAAAAGATTACTCAGTCTCGACCGGAGAGATGACAATACGTTATATTTGAGATTGGGAGGATAAGCAGCTATAAATTATCGAGGACAAACCTCTCTTCAAGGATTTTCACTCGTTTTTCAATGTCCTGTGGGTTTTGAGTGGTGTTTTTCTTAATTCTTCTGCGTTCGCGAATCAGCATCGACTCAGTCTTTTGTCCAGTTGCATGGACATCGTGATTATTTGGACGCTGATCATCCATGGCTGAGATGTGGACCAAAATGGTAAAGCAAATCATTAACACAACAAGGAAACGCAAGCCACCACAAGGGGTTTTCACTCGCGGGTACTTCATAGCTGACGAAATGGTCTTCTTTGATCACTGCCTTCGGTACAAGTGGAGTATCAAGTTGGAGAAACGAAATAAATATACCTTAGGTGAATCACAAGAAAGAAGTTTTATTGATTCTGCAGAGAGCTTCACAAAGATACAAGCTTGAACTTTTTCGCGTTTACAACTGAGATGCTTTTGACTGAACAAAGAGTCACGCGCGTAAATGTCAATATGTCAGTCAATGGATGGAAAATTATTTACACCTGGTCTACACAATCAATCTACATCCAAGTGGAATAACAATATTTTGTGACTAAGAAACTCTAAGCGATAGCCAACGAAAACAAGCTTTGCCTTTAATGGGACCGCAACCCTGAAATATTCCCCATGAACAGTTGGACTGCTCAGACAGATTTGCATATAAATATTTCTAGGATGATGATAAGTGCACGTGGTTTCAAAGTAACTTTGCTCGGTTGGCTTTTCTGAAAGACTAGCAAAAGGTTATGAAATCTAACAGCAGGAAATGACAGTGCTTCATCATTAACTGTTTTCAAACCGTACGTTCCCATGCCAACTACCGTTCTCGGCCTGACGACGACGTGAACTGAGCAAATTTTAGGTTATGTGGAGGTCGCAAGCATCTGACAATAAATTTTCAATTGTCCATGTAGGGTACTGTAAAAATAACATTCTACATCTGACTTAATTGACGACGGTCTCTGCAACAGAGAGCGCCGATCTTGCGCATACTTTGTTGACATATTACAGTTCTTAGAGCGGCTTTCTTACCTATAAGACGACGGATTTAGAATTGTCTGCACTTTTCTCTTAAACCAAAGAATACAGAAAAGTGACACATTTAATAATCTTTCGGCGATTTAATGTCTTCGCTCCCCAAGAATCTTTCTGTGTTAGAATTAAAATGCTCTGGTTGTTGAAATGGAAACAATTGGGTCATTTGTTGAAGAACTGGAAAAGTTGACATGCCGGAATAAAGTTTGGTCTGTACAATGAGATGAAAATCCTTAATTAACCTTTATCATGAAGGGTTGTCAGTTTGAATAAGATGAAACGTACGCGAACATGTCGTAAATGATGTACTTATGTCTCATTTGTCCATAACAAAAAGAGTTGGCAAGGACGAGGATGCAACGGAAATAGCAAATGGTCCTAAACTAGGTTTTAATGCCGCAAAAAGGCGTGCTGCAGTTGCAGCATATATTTCTCAATACATTTCTTTACCGTCCTCTGGAAAACAAGAAAATAAAGCAAAGTTTAAGAAACGACAAAGGCCAGGGCAAAGAGAACGCAACGTATATCATTTGGTTAAAAGAGAAAAAATAAACTTAGTCGGCACTTGTTTTATCATCACGTATTTCTGCCAGTACTTTGCGACATAAAATCACCAAATTTGAGGTTTTGACAATAACGTTCGTTTCCAATTGAGTTTTAGGATACTTCGCCTCATGACATAATAATCGCGGAACACTTACGAAAGCGCAAAGTTTAGATTTGAGCTGACGTTTTGAGTTCGTCGCCGTCGTAGATGTTAAAGTCCCTAATAAAGTAAAATAGGAATAAATGTAACCACATTCAATCGATGAAGTTTTGACGACAACGTGAACATACTTCCAAGCAATCCTTCATTCTCCATATTTACTTCAATAACGAATTCTTCCAATACAATACACTTGGAGCATTTTCGCCGATATTGTGATACTCGAACGGTACGGGATATAGACGGCAAGCAGGTTTACGATAGCGTCAGAAAATGTTTTCAAGTTACGCTTTCGTTAGGGTCGCTGTCTTCCTTGCAAATTTGTATTAGCAATACAAAACTCTATCACGTTTTATTTAGATTCATTTACAGTATGAAAGAAATAACGATTAAAAGCCGGAGTTTTCTAAACATTTGACTTGTTCAATGTGGATTTTTTGACTGCAGTTTACATGCGTAGCAGCAGAATGCAACAATACCAGAAATTTGAAAGACGGTACAGGGCTTAATTTCATGATACCGTATTTCGACGACAATCGCCATGAAGCCATGAACGTCGAGGTAGATTGGTTCAGTTTGTCACAGTGGTCGAAGCATTTCAAAACAGAGGACTTCACTCGACGTTTAGACCGCTTTTGATCAAACGTGACAACACAAATATGGAAGACGTTTCATTAAACACCTATTTCTAATACGATTCTCCTTGCAGAAAGCTCAAGTTATTATAGAAACGATCTGTTGAATACGTATAAAATTAGCGGCAAAATACTGCCACGTTAGCCGCGCTACCGAGACAAGAGAGGTATGGGTCTAGCTGCAATTAAAAGGTCAAAATTTGACTTCTTGTCTGCGGATTTTTTGAATGCAGCTTACATGCGAAGCAGCAGGATGACACAATACCAGAAGTTTAAAAGGCGGTATAAGGCTTCATTTCCTGATACCGTATTTTGACGACAATCGCCATGAGATTACGCAACGTCGAAGAAGATGGATTCAGTTTCTGCTTGAAGAATTTCAAAACAGAGGCCTTTACTCGACGTTTGGACCGCTTTTGATCAAACGTGACAACACAAATATGAAAGGCGTTTAATTAAACGATTCTCATGGCAGAAGGCTCAAGTTATAAGAGAAATGGAAGTGGAAGCAATAAAAAGAAACGAAGCAAAGATAAAATCAGATATTTAATCAAATACACCAGCAGTACAGAACATGTACTCTATTTGTAAACCATATCTTAGCCAAAAAAAAAAAAAAATTTTCACCGCTCACCTTGCTTCGTCACTTGTTTGTTGATACATTTGCTTTCCTCTTGCTTTGCCTCATTTTCCGGCTGTTAACATAAGACTCCATTTCTAATGGCAAACGGGTTCAAATCCTGGGATGTTGAATCACACAGGACAATTTAACGCCGGGGCCAACATTTTGAAGGACAAGGTCACTTTCACAAGACTCTAAACAGCCTTCCAACTCCCTGCAGCAATAGTACTAATGTATTGAAGAAAATCGACACTGTGACAATTTCCACACTTGCACCTACACAATACAGAAGTCAACGAATGAATAAAAGGAACAAATCATGATGAACTGTCGTTGCAAGATGTAACCAAACAAAAAACACACAATCAACGAAAGCAGTCTCGGTAGGTGCGCACAGAGATCACCATGCAGAATACGCAAGTATTCCCACTATATAAGCCACTTCAACGTTTCCCTCAAATTTATCGGCCTTCAGTTGTCGTTCTAGTGCTTTGTCAGCTTGTTTTTCCTTTTTCGTAATTGGCAGTCCATTCCTTGTCAGCCTTTGGGTCGTCAGCAAAGGCGATGATATCTTCATCGATCGATGCTATATGATCTCGATGGGGATAAATCATGACCATCGTCTTCCATTTCTATGTCGTAATCCATTTTCGAGTCTTCGGAATAATGACCAGCGTCAGAATCTGACGAGGGGCAAGACATTTTTAACGTTACGTTAAAAGAACTCCTCTATCAAGGAGAAAGCAATTCCACCTCGTTCCCAGGGTCCCCTGGGAACGAGTTTGGTGAAGCTTGTATCCTATGGGCTCTCAATCTGACGTCACTACCATCGCTCTTCCGAGACCTCTTTTGCGCGGTCGTGATGTTTAAAGGGGCACAGAAAATCTAGTATTTAGCCAGTCGGAAAAAAAATTGGCGCTAGAATGCTCCCAAAACTACGCTTAATTTTTTAAGAGAAAAGTATATTTTTTGGTTTAGGTGGACTTTAAGTGCTAGGATCACTTCTCTCAATTTTAGCAAAAAACCCGCACTTTAAATATATAGATTTGTTACGGCAGAAAATTCTCTCTTAATTATTGTCACATGATCTACAAAGAATAAACGAAATGAAGAAGTGAGTAGGATCTATTTTAGCTCCATGCTATCGGAAATTAACTTGCAGTATTCTTTAAAAAATTCGCGAGGAAATTTCCCCAAAACACACCTCAATAGCGACAGAGCTTAAGGTGGCTAAAAGCAGTTTCAACACTTTCAAGAGAATGTACTATTTAGAAGGATTGCCTCCACAACACTGTATCACATAAGTGCAATGTCATGTTATCGTATGAAACGCCCTTATTGCTTCAGTAACACGATGCGTTCATTATCACGACGCAATACGTCACCATAGCAACACGACAGTCATCCAAAAACACCCCAAAACAATAAGGCTTGGCATTTTTGCTGTTTAAAATACAAATGTTCAACCATTATGACATACTAGTACTACAGTAGTTCTCTGAATGGTATCACTATGACAACACCTACAAGTAATAACCTACTAAGAACCTAATCAGCCTGAGTTCGGAAAAACTACCCCAAAATATAAGAACCCATTCAGCCTGAACCCAAAAATTCTAGGTTCTTATACGCGGGTGTTTACTGTATTACAGAGTCGTTTTGGCCACGGTTTCCCTATTAATTTGTCCGCATATCTGATGCAAATGAGGAGTTTACTAAGATATGCTACACTCACTACTTACTTAACTGAGTGAATTCCCTGTTTGTGCTGCCAAGCTCGAAGGGTCTTGTACTTCCTCACATCAGTTTGGCTGTAACCAACCCCAAGCAAAAATTCCTTAACAAGAGCCTCATCCATTAGCTGCGGGATTGATAGCAAGCTTTTCTCCCATTCTTTAAGCTTCTGGAGCTCCATAATCGAAGGTATCTTCAAAGAAGAGCTATCCTGCATCTCGTCAACAAGAATCGATTTCGAGTCCGTCCTTGATGCAGTGCTCGATGTTGAGATACCCAGCGAATTGCAAACAACATTGACAAGAGCTTTTTTTCCAAAACTTTTCTCCAAGTCAGCACCTAAGTTCTTACAAATTTGTTTCAGCTTCACCTTCCCTAATTTTGACACATCTTTGAACTATTTTAAGTTTGTGGTAAGACGCAAATCCTCCTCTCCTGTCGCCATTTTGGTTTTCCTCACTCAACTTACCCCCCAAGGCGCGAAGCATTGTGGGATCGTGAAAAAAGAGAATATTTCGTGTTTAGTTGCTTGTATCTCTCACCCCGTTTCTAACCCCTGTAAAGTGAATGAAGCTGCTCAAAGCAGTTTAAACACTTTCAAGAGATTGTACTATTAGAAGGATTGCCTCCACAACACTGTATCACATAACAGCAATGTCATGTTACCATATGAAACGCCCTTATTGCTTAACACAATGCGTTCATTATCACTACGTATTACCAGGTGCCCATTAGTAGGAGCCTCCATATGCAGTAGATCTTTGAGTCAACCTTTGCGCGAATCTTTCTATTTTTAGAACGAGCCCTAGGCCTTGAGCAGGAGACCCGCATTTACATAAATTTACATAAATTTGCACGATTTAAATACAGTGTTACTGCTTATTTGTCTTCGTTAGACAATGACTTTATTCTGATTGGCCTTTTAAAACAGTGTGTGCAGAGCAGGAGGAACTCGTGGCGTTCTAAAAATAAAAAGTCACGGGCAAAGGTTGACTCATAAGGGCGTGTATGAGAGAGGCAAGCTCCTACTCATGGGCTCCGGGTCCAGTGGATTCAGAGCCACCTTAAAAAGTATGAGCAGTTACGGTGGCGCTACATCTTCTCCAAAGAATTTAACCTCTGCAGATCGTTTTACCAAAACGGCCAGCTAATCAGCAATGAAAAATGGGGGTCACTGAGTTCGTTTTAGAGATACATGCAACTAAAGGTAAAATATAGGGTAGTTTTGGAGGGATTTCTTGCTTCTTTGGTAGCAATTACGTAACAATAATGATCTTATCTAGTAAAGCAATAATTAACGTTTCATATGCTCCAATCATAACACTGCCGTTACAGGAAACAATGTTGTTGTTAAGTCAATACTTTTAGCAGTACAGTATCTTTAAAAGGCTGAAAATGGTGTGAGCCACGTTAAATCCATCTCAAATTATTTCTTAACCATCATACCATTTTAAGCCCGTCCCTCCCGGTGGCTTATATGACCCTTACGTTTATATCCTTGAAGACGGAAAGGTTTTGATGAAGAAAAGATGCTCTAAAAAGTAGTATGGATCTTAAACAAACATCAAAGATCACATGCCTGAGGTTGTGCATTTTGCATTGGTTAAGCTGGCCGAAACCCGTTTTCACCTGACGATACTCCATGAAATGCAAGTACATCACATAGCCTTTAGTTGTGCCGCATTGCTTTATTCGGCACATCCAAGAGTATTTATTCTGGGGCATCCCTTATGACTAGACAGCCCTACAGCAGCAGTAATTGGGACTGCATGCAGCCACACTAAGTACAAGAACTATGGCGATAGACAGCCAAAAGTGACCTACAATAAGCTTGCGAGACTCAACCGGCGCGGAGAATGGCGCGTAACTTGAACTTAGTGACGCGCACCTCTGTCTTCGCTGTCTTGATCGCCGACCGATCTGAATCAATTTAACGTATTACAGGTACCGTTACATAAAAATTTCCCTTTTTTCAAGAGGGGTACGCTGCGAAACGATAAGCGCATCATTCTAAGATCACGCAACAAATAACTCTAAAGCAGTCGTTCTAAGTTAAGTCGCTGTAAATAGGGAGAAATCACTAGGTAT